>NC_143580.1:114792638-114959073 GCF_048544385.1 Mastigoproctus giganteus | reverse complement strand
ATCAATAATATTGATAAATATGCATTAATGTATATCAGGTAATAATTAATGTAATGTCCAATATACATTAATGTATATTGGACATTAAGCCTGATATGTATATCAGGCTTAATGTCCAAGTTCACAGATGATACAAAGGTTGGCAGGGTTGTTATGACAGTATGCTACTGCAACAGGATCTAGAAAAGTTGGGCAGATGGGCTGAGAAGTGACAACTGAAGTTTTAACATTGACAAATGCAAAGTACTTCATATGGATAGCAATAACCCCCGTATAAAACAGACTTGGGGGTAATTGCACAGTCAGATATGAAGTTTTCTGAGCAGTGCAAAAAGGCTGCTAAAGCAGGTCGTGGGATCTTGTCAATGAATTTTGCTAGTAGGGATAAGGTGGTGATTATCCCCTTGTATAAGGCAATGGTGAGGCCACACCTTGAGTATTACAGGTCTGGAGGCTTCATTTTAGGAAGGATATAGAGTTGCTGGAACAAGTACAGTGCAACATAATGGGAACAAAGGGGTCCTCTTACTAAGAAAGGCTTAATTTCTGCAATTGCAGAATCTGGAGACATAGGCACCTGCATGGTGATCTGGTTGAGGTGTATAAGGCCTTGAATAGGTTGAGCAAACTCAGTGCTTATGGGATTCTCCCCTTGCACAGATTACCAACCTGAGGGAGCATAAATTCAAATTGAGAAAAGGCAGTTGTAGAATAGATGTGTGGAAATTTGCCTTTAGTCGGTGGTTATTTGATTGCTGGAACAAACTTCCATCTGTCATTGTGGAATTGGATAGCTTAAATAAATTCAAGGAAGAAGTAGAGAAACATTTGCAGTGAATGGATGGGTGAAATTGGAAAGGGTTTTTTTTTTTTTTTTTTTTTCTGATGCTGTATAAGCTTGCTTTCTTGCATCATATGCCTCTGCTAATGCCAGTGCTAACCTAGCTGATGAATTGAATGGGTACTTGGCATCACTTTCTTTACAGATAAAAGTCTCTTCCTGATGAGAAGAAACTGTGATAGCGAATGTGAGCACATCAGCAGTACAGAAATTATAGAGGATTGTTTACTGAAAATACTTGGAATATGAAAGCAAGAGCCCTAGTTTGTACTCCATGATAAATTCCAGTTATTTTAAAGGAAGTATTTAGGGATGCATTAAACCATTGAGGTTAATTATAAGGGCTTAATATATTTTAGGGGCAATTCCCTTGTATTGGAAAAGTAACATTGTAATACCAATCCAAAAAACCCAAAAAAAATCCAATGAAAAAAACAACTGTACTTCAAATCAATTGTTGAAGCTTTGGAAATGCTCTTGACAGACAAGTCTAGACAGAGCCATTGTTATGAACAAAACTAACTCAGCATTTCTGAAGAGGGAAAAGTCTAATAGAATCTTCCTTGAAGCAATCATATTCAGTTGATCCCTAACATAATTCAAATGCAAATCCATAGGCATTAAATTCATGGATGAGCTAATGTTTGAAAGCATAGTCATGAGAGTGCATCACTGTACTGACAAACAGCCCTGTTTGCCGTATCTTAATATAAAATGGTTACATTGCCAAGGAAACTATAAATTATTTAAGGGCAAGAGCCTCATGCTATGAGATAGATTGACTAACGTATGGGTAAGTGTGAAAGCATCAATTAACATAGCTGTATACTAAAGTAGTTAAATTGGAATCGTTTTGTGATTATATCTCATATTGTGAATACCTTCAATACAAGTGAATATAAGTTTCCATGGTATTGTACTACCTTGAATAAGTAACACTTTGGCAATGGAGAAGACTACTGTTACTTATTCTTGGCAGATGCCACCACCACCCAGATGGCACCATTTCAAAGCTGTTGCCTTCTCTTTGGTGGGTGGGTAGGCAGGTATCCTGGTGTTGCAATAATAACAACCCAGTTATGAAGTATAACTTCACAATATGAGAGATGCCGAAGGCGTGCAGTAGTATAAACTATAAATTATTTAAGGGCAAGAGCCTCATGCTATGAGATAGAATGACTAACATATGGGTAAGTGCAAAAGCATCAATTAACGTAGCTATCTACTGAAGTAGTTAAGTTAAATGTGGGTGGTGGTATCTGCCAAGAATGAGTAACAGTTGTTGTTAGGTTTTCAGGAGCATTAGCAACTAAGGCCATATTGCTCCAGGGATATGCGGTGGTCATTCCCTGACCTTTCTGCAATCCTCCGTATTTTGTGGTCATGGGCTTGAATCCCGGTCTAATCAAGAAGTGTGTGCTACGCACTGCTGCTCCTGCCCACCTGGCTACAGAGGCGCCATGAGTAACAGTAGCCTTCTCTATTGGCGAAGTGTTACTTATTCAAAGTTGTACAATACCATGGCAACTCATTGTGAAGGTATTCACAATATGAGATATAGTCAAAACAATGCCAATTCAACAGCTACTTCAGTAGATAGCTACATTAATTGTTGCTTTCGCACTTGCCCATACAATTGTCAAGGAAATTAATTTCAAGCCTAAAATCTGGATTAAAAAAAAAAAAAAAAAACCTTGTGCTTTCCTCCTTCTTACAATTCCCAAGTGTCCAGCTTTTTGAAAGTTGACTGCTGAGATTAATGTATGTACCACAGCACACTGAACAAATGTCTACATATGCATTGTTACAAGTGGTTCTGAAACTTTATTACAGATAATGGAGACAGTATTTTAGTTGTTATTTTCTTCCCACTTCATTTTTATTCTCTCTTAATAGCCAAAATACCTGCATGTAATCAGCTGAAAATCTTCCATGACTCAGGGTAGATTTTCTACCCCGAGACACATCACTCCATGATCTAATTCATCTGCATGATGTGCTTTTCCCAATATATTTTTGAGAGACAAATGTGAAAATCTATTGTGATTCCATTGTTTTTACCTCTTCGTTGGATGGATGAATAAGGATGAAATTAGCAATGCCTATTTCTTATTTGACAATGAGAAATATGAGAACCATCTAAAAAGGTTGTTCAAGACTAAGGACTGAATGTTGAATTTAAATTTTAAGGTTAGTTAATATTGATCTTGTAATTGTTTACCAAAATTTTATGGCTTTCCTAATATCTCTCTATTAAGCATTTTTGTACAGAGCAGTAAGCCTGCTGTAATTTATTTTTGCAGCAGAGATGCAAGGTTTAAAAACTGATTTAATAAACATAGTGAGAATTTAAACAATTTTAGCAATTTAATTTATTCCTTAATGTAGAAACATGCCTTAAAGGTTGGTAATTATCTGGTGACTTGGATGTTTCTGCTCTTAACAAATTATTGTGGGACAAGAGTAGATTAATTTTTACACCTTATATCTGACATTTATAGCACTGCTGGAGAAAGGGCATTTCAGTCCTTGGGGACTGTGTTGAGAAGAGTGGAGGAGGGATTAAGTTTATATCTTTATTTTAGTCATCGCTGATTTGAAAAAAAATTAAATATTCATAAGCTTCAAGCTAAAATAAATGTCTACACACTATCACTCACATTTTTTTCAGAATTAACATGCTTGCTGATAGAGTGATTAATGCTTATGCAAGTTAGTTTCAGTGTTATTAAAAGAAATAGTTTCTAATAGTGAAATTATAGTAATCTTATAATACCGTGATAAATCTGACTAAAAAATGAATAGCAAATGCTTAAAAAATGGTACTCACCTTGTATAAATCTGCAATATATTTATTGGTAGATGGTGGCTAAATTTAGGTTGGAAGAAGCATTAAAAAGAACTAAGGTGGAGAATGGGGTAAAAATATTTTAAACAGATTTTAAAATGTGTGCAAGGAAGTAGAAGTGCAGATCTCCAATCCTTGGTTGTCATAAAGAAGTTAAAGGACGTGAATGAAAAAATGAAAATATGAGAAAAAGAGAAGACCGGTGGTGCCAGTAGTCGTTACGAGGGACGTTCATTGAATAAACCATCATCAGTTGGCAAATGGGAGAGAAGTAAGCGCGTGTTGTATTTAAAGTTTATCTATACTCTCATGGTGCTCTTTTTGACATGTGAGAACTTTAGCCGCGAGAGGTTCCAAGCTGGTGAGAGGTTGAAGGGAAGTTTATCGTTAATAATATTGAGATCGGAATGGTGTCGGTACCATTCGATGGTGAGGGCTTCATATTGAAGTATTCTGTAGCCCGATCTAAGTTTAATAATGGTGATGGCAGAGTCAACAAGGGGGGGGGGGGGTTGAGCTTGGGTTGTTAACTCAGTGCAGGATTGACTTGTCCTGAAACTGTTGAAGTGTTAGTATGCACGGGTATTGGAAGTTGTGGAGGAACTGAATTTGGTGGTAGTGCTGCCGATGTAACAGGTGTCGCAGTTTGGTTGGCATTTTATGAGATATAATATATTATTGAGATCATTAATGGGATATTTGTGTGTATCTTTATAAGAATCTTTGAATATACGCCGGAACTGTGCTGCGTGTTCACTATGGTAAGGGAGAACTATGCAAGTATTTGTCTTGTTACTGTGTCTGATGGGGTTATTAATGCTGTTTTTAACGGTGGATATTGTGTGTTGCATGAGTTGAGGGGGGGGGGGTAGCTCCTGGCTATGAATTTATCAGTAAGGTATTGAAGTTTGTTGTGTAGAACATTTTGTGAAGAGCTGAATTTGATAGCGTTGTAGATTTGGTTGTGTAGGACGGCTTTTTTTTGGTACTAAGGGGATGATGTGAAGTCATCATCCCCTTAGTCGGCTAAAATTAATTCCATTTTTTCTGTGTAGGTGTTCTTGTCCAGGATAACGATTGTGTCTCCTTTGTCAGCTTTTTGGATGATGATATTTGAGATTTTGCTTAGTCTTTGTAAATCAGAGTTGTTATTTTTTTATGTTAGGGAGAGATGTGAGTTTAGAATTTATTATCCTGTTAGACTGGTATATAAGTCGCCACTTATCAGGATGTTGATCAAGTTTAGACTGGAGTTCGATTATACAATCATTTTTTGGATTGTGTTGTTCTTTAATGGCAAAATTGAAACCAAATTCTAGGCTGGAGAGTTCGGAAGAGGTGAAGGATTTTGAAGAGAGGTTAGTGGTGGAGATTTTTTGTGGGGGGGGGGTTGAATGTGAGTGTGTTCCATTTTTTGGTGTGTTTTTGTGCTATGTGTTGGATGGTGGCATTGATATGTATTTTGTTGTGGTTAATATATTCAATCTAGACGTGCAGTAGCATGTCTCTTTTGAGAAATAATTGTAATTGGTGTATACAGTTTAAAAGCTGGTGTTTTTTGTTAAATCTTTTCTTAAGTTCTTCACGTATGATCGCGATGGACGTGCAGTGTATCATATGTGGGTATTTTTTACAGTTATTTTTGGGGAAAATGCAGGCGAATTTGGGGATGACGTTGTGATATAAGCATTTTTGTAGGAAAGCTATTTGTAATTTGTTGGAGAGTTGTATTTTCCTATCAGGCATGTCTAAGAGTATCAGTGATGAGATTAGAAATATATAAAAGGTATTGACCCAGTGCAGATAAGGTGATATAAGCATTTTTGCAGGAAAGCTATTTGTAATTTGTTGGAGAGTTGTATTTTCCTATCAGGCATGTCTAAGAGTATCAGAGATGAGATTAGAAATATATAAAAGGTATTGACCCGGTGCAGATAAGGTGTTGATTAAGACGTTAAAATATCTTATAAGTTTGACAATAGTGAAATTATAGTAATCTTATAATACCGTGATAAATCTGACTAAAATATGAATAGCAAATGCTTAAAAAATGGTAATCACCTTATATATAACCGGAATAAATTTATTGGTAGATGGTGGCTAAATTTAGGTTGGAAGAAGCATTAAAAAGAACTAAGGCAGGGAATGGGGTGAAAATATTTTAAACAGAAATTAAAATGAGCGCAAGGAAGTAGAAGTGCAGATCTCCAATCCTTGGTTGTCATAAAGAGGTTAAAGGACGCGAATGAAAAAAAAATAAATCTGCAATAAATTTATTGCAGATTTATACAAGGTGACTACCATTTTTTAAGCATTTGCTATTCATTTTTTAGTCAGATTTATCATGGTATTATAAGATTACAATAATTTCACTATTGTCAAACTTATAAGATATTTTAACATCATAATCAACACCTTATCTGCACCAGGTCAATACCTTTTATATATTTCTAATCTCATGTCTGATGCTCTTGGCACCTCCGTAGCCAGGTGGGAAGGAGCAGCAATGCATAGCACATGCTTCTTGATTAGACCGGGGTTCGAGCCCGTCACCACCAAATACGGAGGATGAGGAAAGGTCAGGGAATGACCACTGCATATTCCCAGAGCAATATGGTCTTAGTTGCTAATGCTCCTAAAAACCAAATAACAACAACAACAAACTGATGCTCTTAGACATGCCTGATAGGAAAATACAACTCTCCAAAGCACTTATCAAATATTTCTCCAACAAATTACACATAGCTTTCCTACAAAAATGCTTATATCACAACGTCATCCCCAAATTCGCCCTCATTTTCCCCAAAAATAACTGTAAAAAATATCCACATATCATCATACACTGCATGTACATCATGATCATACAGGAAGAACTTAAGAAAAGATTTAACAAAAAACACCAACTTTTAAACGGTATACACCAATTACGATTCTTTCTCAAAAGAGACATGCTACCACACACCTGGATTGAATATATTAACCACAACAATATACATATCAATGCCACCATCCAACACATAGCACAAAAACACACCAATCACAAAAAAAATCTCTACTGTTAACCTCTCTTCAAAATCCTTCACCTCTTCCGAACTCTCCAGCCTAGAATTTGGCTTCATTTTGCCATTAAAGAACAACACTATCCAATAAATGATTATATAGTCGAACTCCAGTCTAACAGGATAATAAATTCCAAACTCACATCTCTCCCTAACATAAAAAAACAACAACTCTCGGATTTACAAAGACTAAGCAAAACCCCAAATATCATCATCCAAAAAAGCTAACAAAGTAGACACAATCGTTATCCTGGACAAGAACCACCCACACAGAAAAAATGGAATTAATTTTAGCCGACCAAGATACATATACGAATGACAGCAACCACAACATTACAAAACTTCAAAATAAACTTGACACAATTCTCAGAAAACTCAGACAGAACAAAGAAATCAACCTCTTTACATTACAACAGATAGGTATTCGCAACAACATTCTGCCCCATGTTTGGAATAACCAAGTTACAGAAACCTGGCCACCCACTAAGACCTATCGTTTCTTTTAGTAGATCAGCTTTTGCTAATTTATCCACCTTCCTTGTCAAAATTATATCCCCACTCACTCGATTCTCTACATTCAAAATTAATAATACCAACCAAGCCTTCCGAAAAATCAGTAACACCACCATATCCAACAGAGACGTATTAGCTTCTTTTGACGTCATATCCCTATACACCAATGTGCATATTCCTTTCACCCTACAAGCATTACGCGTACTTCTAACAGCTGATGACATTTTAACAAAACGTACCTCTCTTTCAGTTGACCACATCCTTGAACTTACCACTCTTTTACTAGACGCTAGATATTTTAGATTTAATAATAAAATTTATCGACAAACATTCAGTTTACCAATGGGTTTAGGAATTTCTGTTCTCCTTTCTGAAATTTATCTCACCACTATTGAAAATCAAATTTTACAACATTTCCCTTCTGAAATTAAATTATACCTACGCTACGCCAATGATAACCTAATAATAGGCAACAGAACAACCATAGACAATCTCTTTTTAAAATTCAATGCAATACATGACAGGCTAAACCTTACCCTCGAAATCGCAACGGACAACCAGATTCATTTTCTTTATCTCACTATTTATACAACAGACAAATTTAAATACAAGGATTTTCAGAAAAAACACACACACTGGTAAATATCTACATTTCACTTCACATCATCCCCTTAGTACCAAAAAAGCCATCCTACACAACCAAATCTACAACGCTATCAAATTCAGCTCTTCAAAAAACGATCTACACAATGAACTTCAATACCTTACTGATAAATTCAAATCATCCAACACACAATATCCACCATTAAAAACAGTATTAATAACCCCACCAGACACAGTAACAAGACAAATACTCGCATAGTTCTCCCTTACCATAGTGAACTCGCAGCACAGTTCCTGCGTATATTCAAAGATACCGACATCTTCCTCACCTTCTCTACTTACAATAAACTGGGTTCCCTATTTAATTCTTTTAAAGATACACACCAATATCCCATTGATGATCTCAATAATATATCTCATAAAATGCCAACCAAACTGCGACACCTGCTACATCGGCAGCACTACCACCAAATTGAGTTCTTTCACAATTTCCAATACCCGCGCATACTACCACTTCAACAGTTTCAAGACAAGTCAATCCTGCATTGAGTTAACAACCCACGCTCAAACCCACAACCACACCCCCCTTGTTGACTCTGCCATCACCATTATTAAACTTAGATCGAGCTACAGAATTCTTCAATATGAAGCCCTCTCCATCGAATGGTACCAACACCATTCCGATCTCAATATTATTAACACTAAACTTCCCTTCAACCTCTCACCTGCTTGGAACCTCTCGCAGCTAAAGTTCCCACGTGTCAAAAAGAGCATCACAAGAATATAGATAAACTTTAAATAAATACAACACATGCTCTCTTCTTTCCCCTTTGCCAACTGATGTCGCTTTATTCAACGAAAGTCCCTCGTAATGGCTATTGGCACCACTGGTCTTCCCTTTTTTTCTTTTTTTTTTTTTCTTTTTTTCATTTGTGTCCTTTAACCTCTTTATGACAACCAAGGATTGGAGATCTGCACTTCTACTTCCTTGCACTCATTTTAAAATCTGTTTAAAATATTTTCGCCCCATTCTCCACCTTAGTTCTTTTTAATGCTTCTTCCAACCTAAATTTAGCCACCATCTACCAATAAATTTATTGCAGATTTATACAAGGTGAGTACCATTTTTTAAGCATTTGCTATTCATTTTTTAGTAGTTTCTAATATATTGGGACCATTTGTTAATCCATCTGGTGTTTTGTCAGCTAGTCATTGTAATTAAATTCTACATCACTATTTTAGTATTGTGGCTGTACTTAGAAATGCTACTTTTTTTTTTTTTATAAGTTGGCATTTAACATAACCCTGATATTATTTTACTTTGTTATGAAATGCATGTCCTAAGTTTGAATATTATGAAAGAAACTTAAATGCATTTTTCTCTACACATAGGACCAAAATTAGAGGAAATGATGGAACAAATGAGGCAGGAACTTCAAACTAATCCTCCTTTGCCTGGCGCTTATACTCCTAAGAAAGGTGAATGGTGTGCTGCACTGTTCACAGATAATCAGTGGTACAGGGCAAAGGTAGAGAAGACTGCAGGGGACACTGTACATCTTCTATATATTGATTATGGGAACGTTAGTAAAGATTATTTCTTTTTCATTATCAGTTTCACTCATATTTAACCAGTTACTTAATCTGAATTAGTCTTTACCTTTAATTTGAAAGAATGATATTGTTATTGATATTGTAATGAATCCCTAGGTAAGTGCGTGCACGCACTTGCGCACGCACAGACACACACACACACCAACTGATGTTACAATGCAGTTAATACCAAACAAAATGCAAATTAAAATGAATAAAAACAATTATATCAGAATACTTCTCTTAATGTATCTTTGCCTTGCCTAACCTTGACAGTAGTTACACTTTTAAGTAAATCTCATATAAATACTCTATGATCACTGCCACCTAGTGGTTCTTTTATCTGCAGATTGTTATTATATGAAGAGTTACTGTTGATAATCAGATCAATATTGTGGCCTTCTCTCATGGCCTCGCTAACGTGCTGGTGTAGAAAATAGTCATCCAGTAAATCCGCAAAAGCCTTACTACTGTGTTCGTGCGTAAATTGGTCACCCACCCACGTTTGGGTGGGTGGGTGACCAATTTACAGGTACCAATCATTATCAGATAAGACAATCATACAATGCATACTTTCTGTATGCATTGTATTCTTCTTCTTCAAGAGGAGTGTTTCCATTTACAATGGGTTTCCTCAGCCTACAAGTTATTTCTTGTTAGGAATTTTTTCCAGCCATAAAGTGCAGTTCAAGGTATCTTGCTCGGTTAAGCCTTGGGCTGTCATGCACTCCCATACTCCATCCATCCATGTCGTCCTAGGTCTTCCTCTTCTCCTTCTTCCAGGAGGTATCCATTCCAGGATAGCCTTTGGATATCTGTTTTCTTGCATCCGTTTTACATGTCCATACCATGTTAGATGCTTTTCTTTGATGCTGTCAATAATAGTCTTTTTCACTTCCATTTTTTCCCTTATGTCTTCATTCCGTTTTCTGTCTCTTCTAGAAGTTCCTGCTGAGCGTCTCCAAAAATCCATTTCTGTGGAAAGAAATTTGTTTTCCGCTTGCCTATTCAATGTCCAGGTTTCCCTCCCTACAATAGAAGACTTTGTACAATCGTTTGAAATATAACTTTCTTTGTTTTATTTAGGATATTTTTGCTCCACAGAACAGAGTTTAACATGCTGATAGCCTTTCTGCCGTCTGTAATTCTCTTATTGATCTCTGCTCGGGATGATCCATCACTTTGTAAGATTGATCCCAAATATTTGAATTTATCGACTTGTTTGATTTTAAAACCTGCAATATTTAGAACGTGTCCTGGCCCTGAAGACAACATTTCAGTCTTGCTAAAATTGATTTTTAGACCCCATTGTTTATATTCCTCAAATAATTGACGACATGCATACTTTGCATCTTCTAAGTCTTGTGCTATCACCACGTGATCATCTGCAAAAAGTAAATTGTGAATATAGGTGTTCTTATTAATCTGCAATCCCATTTTATTACATTTTTTTGACCAGGATCTTAGGCAGATGTCAATATAAATTTTGAAAAGTGTTGGTGACATGCAACAACCTTGTAATAAGCCTTTTGAAGTGTAGAATTCAGGTGACAAAGCTGATCCCAGTTTAATTCTGCATCTATTATTCCTGTAAATTTCCTTAATAATGTTAATCAGTTGTCCATCAATATTTGCCTCTTTCAGTCCTTCCCATAAGAGTTTTCTTGGAACACTGTCATATGCCTTTTCAAGGTCAATGAAAATCATAAAGATTTTTTTTTCCTTTTGATTGGCATTTTTCAATGATCTGTCTTACTGTTGAGATATGATCTATACATGACCTCCCAACTGAAAAACCACTTTGTTCTTCTGATACCTCGATTTGGGCTTCTAAATGGTTCCTGATCCATTTTCCAAGGATTTTTAACAGCAGGTTCAGGATGCATATTCCTCTGTAATTTGAACAGCTTTTCCGATCGCCCTTCTTATAAATTGATGTAATATATCCTGTTATCATTTCTTTCGGTATTTCTTCTCCTCTCAGTATACTATTTAACAGTTTTTGTATCAGAACAGTCACTCCTCTTCCTCCATATTTCAGAAATTCCATGTAAACTCCTCCAGTTCCAGCTGATTTGCCACTCCTTCCTTCCTTTGGCAGGAGTTCCACTTCCCTAACAGAAACTTTTAAGCCCGAGTCTTCTACACCAAAATCCTCCATCGTCTTGAACTCTTCCCAGTCTTCTTTTAAAAGTCCTTCATAGTACTCCGTCCAGTCTTTCAAAGGTATTAATTGCAAACCAGCATTGTGTTTATTCTGTTTTCTCAAGTCTTTAAGTACCTTCCACGATTTCGCTGATTGCTTGAAGCCCAATTTGCTATTAATAGTTGCGCATTTCCTTTCCCATTCTTCATTTTTCGCTTCTACTACCAACCGATTGGCTATTTTCTTTTTTTCAACATAAATGTTCCTATATGTATCATTCCTATCACCCAGCCATTTCTGATATGCAAGTTTCTTTTCCTCTACAGCAGCTCTTACTTTCTCTGTAATCCAGGTCTTTTTTGGTCCTTGGCTCTTCTTTTTGCCTAGGATTTCATGAGCTATTTTTTTAACAGTATTTTTAAAATATTCGTAGATTTCTTCAGTATTACCTTTTATCTCTGTGTTAATTGCAGCATCCGGTCTTTGGGTGAAGTTGTTTCTAATGCTGTCACCCTGGAGTAGGTCAATGTTAAATTGATCCACTTGTAGCATTTCTCCTTCCCTGCATTGTTGGTTGTCCACACATATTTTCTTAATCCAGTTCCACCTCAGTGTTGTTTTAACAAGAAAATTGTCAGATCCACATTCAGCTCCTCTATAAACTCTGACATCTTTCAAAAAAAAAATACATATGTCCCTGAATGTGACCTTTTGAACAAAATTCAGTGCGGCTTCCGAAGGAATCATTCCACTTTGGACCATTTAATCCGACTGGAAACAGCGATTCGCGATGCGTTTTTAAAGCGTGAGCACTTGGTATCAGTCTTCTTTGACATGGAAAAAGCTTATGACACAACCTGGAGGTACGGTGTTTTAAAAGACCTCTATTCTTTTGGTCTGAGAGGCCACCTCCCTATTTTTATCAGAAATTTTTTATCTAAACGACTCTTCCAGGTTCGTGTTAAATCCAGTGTGTCTCGCCTTTTTTGTCAAGAGGAAGGAGTTCCCCAAGGCTCTGTCCTCAGTGTTACGCTGTTTGCAGTCAAAGTTAACTCCATTACAAAACAGCTTCCTCCTTCAGTAAATAGTGCCTTGTACGTTGATGATTTTAGTATTTTCTGTCACTCCTGTAACATGAGAGTTATTGAACAACAATTGCAACAAGCACTCAATTACCTTAGTTCCTGGGCTTTAACCAATGGGTTTACGTTTTCTGCTCAAAAGACCGTTTGCATACACTTCTGCCGCAAACGGAATCTACATCCTGACCCGGAACTTAGACTGGGACAAAACCCAATTCCTGTGGTAGCAGAAACAAAATTTTTGGGACTTATCTTTGATAAAAAACTGACATTCCTACACCATGTCCGTCAGCTTAGAGCAAAATGCATGAGGGGTTTGAACATGCTCAGTGCTATCTCCTCCAACTTTTGGGGAGCAGATAGAAGCACATTATTGTGTCTATACCGCACTTGTTCGCTCTAAACTTGACTACGGCTCCCAAGCTTACTCTTCTGCTAGAATTTCTGTACTCCGATGGCTTGACCCAATCCACCATAAAGCCATTCGGATTGCCACAGGGGCTTTCCGTACTTCGCCTGTCCAAAGTCTATACGTTGAAGCCAATGAACCACCATTGATGCTTCGACGTCAGCAATTGTCGTTACAATATGCTATAAAAATAAAATCCCTGCCTGACCATCCTACGTGGACATCGATTTATATGCCACGGTGGGAAAATCTATATAATTCGCGTAAAACTGCCAGTCGGCCTTTTGGTATCAGGATTCAAGAGCTGGTTCATGATATTGGCTTCACGTTGGATAATATATCAACGTCAGTCAAGCAAGGTCTTCCCCCTTGGAATATACGATCTCCGTCTTGTGACTTCAGTCTTAGGAGTTGGCTGAAAGCTAACACATCGCCATGTATATATCGGCAACTCTTTGCAGCACACCTTGCCGAACACTCTGAATTCTTGCCGGTATATACAGATGGCTCGAAATCTGAAGAGTTTGTGGGATCTGCTTGTGTCTTTCCAAGCAAAACAATCTGTAATCGTATTCCAAGTGAATGTAGCATATACACTGCAGAGCTACACGCAGTAGAACTGGCCTTGGATCATATAAAAACCCACCACTACCAAAAGTGCATGCTATATATGGACTCTCTAAGCGTATTACAGTCCTTATCCACTGTGAGAAGCACTCACCCAGTGTTATGTCGGGTGCAGCAAATATTACACTCCCTCTTAGAGTTAAATTTTGATATTCGCTTTTGCTGGATCCCTAGCCATGTTGGTATCAGAGGCAATGACTTAGCTGATGCAGCAGCAAAATCAGCAACGCCACAAAGTCGCATCCGTTTGTCAGTCCCCTATACAGACTGTAAGCAACTTATCTACAAAAAATTATGCGTGCGTTGGCAAGAAGCTTGGAATGCATGCCCTACCAACAAACTGAATGAAATTAAGCCTGAAATAATGCTTTGGCATTCTAGTCAGCACAGGGTCCGACGGGAGGAAGTAATTCTTGCTCGGCTACGCATAGGACATTCTCACCTGACGCATTTGTATTTGCTGAGGGCTGATGATTGTCCTGTGTGTAGACATTGTAAAGCAATTTTAAGTATCTGTCATATTTTAGTCGAATGTACATATTTTAATAATGAACGCCGTTCATGTTATTATTATTATTATTATTATTACTAGCCATATAGTGCAAGGAAGCCTGAGGCTTATGTTGCACCAGCTAAAAAAAAATTTCCGAGTTACCCTGAGAGAGAGAGAAGTAGAAAGGAATCACCAAGAAAGAGAAGAATGATGATATCTAGCTCATGACCCTGGGTGGGCAATTAGGTCCACTTGACTTGAGTGTCACCCGAATATTAGTTCCATTAGTTCCATTTGACTCCCAGGTAGCAAGTAAAGCTTGTCTGGCACATATGAGAGAATGTCTGCGACAGCCTCAAGGACCAAATATATTTGAAAGCCACCAACAGAGTCTCTCATTCTCAATATCATTATCTTCATTGCTACATAAAGGAGATATGCAGTAACACATCAATCAGATCATCTGAGCTCGCTCGTTGCCATCATGAACAGAGTCACATATAAATTCTTTCTTGTCCAAGATAAATGCTGTGAAAGGACAATTCCTCTGCATGCTCATCAAACAGTAAGCTCTGTGGTACGTTAGTTTCTAATGAGGCAATTCTAAGATATTCATCATCACTCCACAATGTTTGCAGTTGGACGATGAGACTTTCCTCGATCAGAACTGCTTCGCTTATGTCATGTTTAGCCAAATTAATTTCCATGTGACCGTCATTTGATACAATTGATAGAGGCGGGTCAACCATTGAAGCCACGCTTAAACCACTCACTTTCATTCTAACACAACCAAATAGCTGGACTTGTGCATTTTCTTGCATTTTATATGCACGTTAATATACTGATTGTCGTAAATCTCCCTTGGCAAGTGATGGACCATTGTGTTGACTGAAACAAGCACATTGATCACTTGAGCCAGAATGCGTATTGTCCATATGTGTGTCTCAGGTGCTTTATTAGCATGAACAGTGAGGAGAAATAAGCCTCTCTGTCACTAAATCCAACTTCGGTAAATGCAATGGAATTTCTGGGTAGACAAAGCTGTTCCGACTTACATAGCGCTAGAATGGTGTTGTTCTTAAGTGATCCTCTGCAGCTATTATAACATACAAGAATCCCATCGACATCAACATCTGGAAATGCAGTGCATATCAATTGTACATCTATAGCAACTGGTTTCTTAGTGTCGTTTTTGAACCATATATGATCGCATATGTAGCATACAGAACAGAAATCATTTCTCACAAATATTCTTTCAAATTCTTGATGTGTGTTCTTATGTAAATAGTAGTGGTGTAAGAAAAAGGAGCTTGATCATTTAAACTCATCTGCTCTGCAATTGAAGAAATACTCCATTGTATATAATTAATACTCACTGTTTAGGGCTCAGACAGATGTTTTAACCATCTGTCTGAGCCCTATACACTCAGGCAGATTTTATCCGACGATGACAATGTGTCAGATGTATTCAGGTTTTTAGAACTGATTAATCTACATAGTTTTATTTAGACTGCCCTCATGTTTAGCATATTGTAAATGGTCTATGCCATATTTTTGTGTATAATATATTAACTAGATATGCTATTTTATATTTTATTACCCTAGACTTGGCGCATGATAGCCTTAGTTGCTGATGCGCCATTAAACGTCCAATAACCAACCAACCAACCAGTCCCTGAATGTTTTGAAATAATGTAATCTATAACTGATCTAATTTGTCTTGTCTCCTGTGACCAAGTATATTTATGGATATCCTTGTGTTGGAAAAATGTGTTGTTTATTCTCAAGTCGAACTGTTCACAAAGATTGCATAGTCTATCTCTGTTGTCATTCCTCTCTTTCTCTCCAAATCTTCCAATAATTTTGCTATTTTGTTCAGTTCCTACTCTTGCATTGAAATCTCCCATTAGAAATATATCTTTGTTCTTAGGAATTTTTTAGGACACCCCAGGGTAGGAGAAATCCTGAAAGACCTCTTGATTAAAGGCTGTGATTAGCCAATCCAGACAGAAGATTATGCCCACTTCCTTCTGATTGTTTATACAAGATTCTTCAGCCCAAACAGTATTACATAAATCATGTTACATAAAAGAACAGGCAAGTCCAAATCTGATTGTTAATTGACATGCTCACAACACCAATTAAAAAGCTGTCAACTTTCATAATAGCAGATGGAAGTTTCTTCCAGCAATCAACCACCCATAAAGGCAAATTTCCACATATCTGTTCTACAACCGTCTTTCCTCAATTTGAATTTGTCCCATCAGCATTGAGTTTGCTCAACCCATTCAAGGCCTTATACAGCTCAATCAGATCACCTCGCAGGTGCCTAGTCTCCAGATTCTACAATTTGCAGAAGTTAAGCCTGTCTTTGTAACAGCAACACTTTGTTCCACTCACTAACCTCGTTGCCTTTTTCTGTACCCATTCTAGTAGCTCAACACCTTTCCTAAAATGAGACATCTAGACCTGTATGCGTAGTATTCAAGGTGAGGCCTGACCATTGCCTTATACAAGGAGATAATCACCTCCTTATCCCTGCAAGAAAAATTCCTGTAAATCGTTGATAAGACACTGAGCTACTCTTACAGCCTGTCTGCACTGCTCAGAAAACTTCAAATCTGACTGCACAATTACCCCAGGTCTTTTTCATTCTCCACTACACTGAGTGTAGCGCCACACAAATTGGTACATTTCTCTTGGGTTACTGCTACCCATATGCAGTACTCTGCATTTGTCAAAGTTAAACTTCTGTTACCACTTCTCAGCCCATCTTCCCAACTTCTCCAGATCCTATTGCAGCAGTATACTGTCATTACTGTTATTAACAACCCTGCCAACCTTATTATCATCTGCAAACTTTGATATTAAGCTTGATATACCTTCATCAATATCATTGATAAATACAGAAAACAACAATGGGCCCAAAATGGACCCCTGGGGAACTCCACTAATAACATTATTTCATGAAGAGCAGTGTTCATTGATTACCACTCTCTGTCTTCCACTCAACCATCCTTTTATCCATTGTAGCAACTTGCCCTTAATGCCATACTACTCCAACTTGTACAGTAGTGTTCCATGTGCAACAATATCAAAAGCTTTCCTGAAATCCAAGTACAGCAGACTCTCAATTAATCGGGACACTTCAACTCCAAATTTAAAAAAAAAAAAAAAAAAAAATCAACCAGAAATCAAAAAATTCAAGTAATAACTAGAATAGGTATAAACGGATATTTTTGTAAGTCGTAAATAAGCAACAAGCGACATTACAAGTCGTCATTGGGTGATTAGTGTACCTATTATCTTGCAATCTCCGCTGTCTTCACATCTGCTGCTCAAAAAAAAAGAGACAAGTGTTTAGTTTGTTTTAGGGCGTCACATCAGTTGTTGTGTTCCATTGCAGCGCAAATGGACAAATTTTGTTTCATTTTGTCAGGGATGTCAGAATTTTTTTTATAGTAGGGTTCCCCCCCCCTCAGAAGTCGCAAAAATGATGGGTAAACGCAAAAGAGTTGCATTGCAGTTAAACAAAAACTTTAAATTATTCAAAAGTTTGAAATGGTGCATCTGTTAAATCTCTAAGGAATCATTATAATAAGGATGTATCAAAATGGCCAAACATTAACAAGTATTGGTCGGAATTAAGATTTCTCAATAATAATATAGTTGTTGTTTGGTTTTTAGGAGCATTAGCAACTAAGGCCATATGGTTGGGGGGATATGTGGTGGTTATTCCCTGACCTTTCCGCATCCTCTGTATTTGGTGGTCACGGGCTCAAACCCCAGTCTGATCAAGAAGCGTGTGCTACACACTGCTGCTTCTGGCTACGGAGGTGCCAATAATATAGTAGCAATACATTATTAGTCATTCTTGAGTTATGTAAAACTCAATGAAGTAAGAAGTCCTGGAATGTATCCTTACATATGTCGTGGAGTTTTGTATTTTTGGATTAACCAGGAAATCGATTATCTGGGATTTGTTTTTTATATCTATCCCGGAAAATTGAAAGTCTACTGTATATAATATCAAAATTATTTTTTGAATCCCGTTCCATTGTGAACACATCATAGTATCCAATCAAATTGGTCAGACATGACTTCCCATTAGCAAAACCATGCTGTGTCTGAACTATAACTGCAATCTTGTCTAAATGACACTGCAGTGCTTCTTTAACCAGTGACTCCTTTATTTTCCCTGGAACAGAAGTTAAACTAACTGATCTGAAATTTAGTTACTTGTGTCATGTGTCAATCCCCTGTTGTGAATTAGGGAAACGTTGCACATCTCCAGTCTGTGAGGACCTCCACTGAATCCAAGGATGCCCTCATAATCATGTATAAGGGACCTGCTTACTTTCTTTTCTGCCTCCTTTAATATAACTGGATAGATCCCATCCACTCCAGGTGCTTTCCTTCAGCAATTTCTCCTCCACTTTGCTCTCAGTTATTACAAAATCACTGAGCTCCCTGTTAGCGTTTGATAAATTTCTGGCACTCCCCTCATTGAATGATTCTTCATGTATGAATGTAGATGCAGAATACTCATTCAGTTTGTCAGCTACTTGAGCAGAACCATCAGCAATGGAACCATCAATATCAAGTGGACCAATCTGATTCATCCCCTTCCTTCTAGATTTTACATAAGTAAAGAAGTCTTTACTGTTTTTCTTTGCATCCTTTGCCTAAGATTTCTCGTAACCTGCCTTTATCTTGCCTAACATCCTTTGTCACTTGATTACAAACTGTCTTATATCTACCTGATAATTTATATGCTTCCTATACATTTTTCTTCTCTGTCATGAATCTCATTAGTCCATCTGACATCAATCTAAGCATAAACCTTGAAGAGTATTTCTTAGTTGGCATGAAAAGCTTAGTAGCTTCCAAGATTAATTCCTTGAATGCTTCCCATTTAGAATTTGCTGTTGGTAACATAATCAGTTGGTTCCATTATATAGAATTTAAAAACTGTCTGACACCAATGTAGTCACCTTTATGAAAGAAAAAACCCTTCCGATTATCCCTGATGGTAATTACATCTTTCAGTAAATTCCACATCAGTACTCTGTGATCACTGCCACCTAGTGGTTCTTTATCTGCAGATTCTTAATGCATGAATAATCACTGTTGATAATGAAATCAAGAATATTGCCCTCTCTGATTGCCTCTCAAACATGCTGCTGTAGAAAGAAATTGTCCGATAAATACACAAGTCTTGCTAGTGTGTGAGTTACCAACCCACAAGTTCCAGTCTGTATCTGGGAAGTTAAAATCCCCCATTATAAGCCAATCTCATTTACTGGCCCACTCTATTTCCCTGTAGAGTTGTTCATTGTACTCATCAAAGTCATTAGGCCTGTAACACACTCCTACTCTCAACTTTGCTTTCCCAGTGCTTATGTCACACCAAAGTGACTCAACACTGCACTGTCCACCCATGTCATCTGGATGCATTTCCTTAGATTTTATGTGTTTCTTAACTAACTGCAGGACCCCTCCCTTTCTATCCTGTCTATCCTTTCTGTACACATTGTACTCACCAAATTCCAATTCTGTGCTCCTTATCTCTGTGTGACACCACATCTCTGATATCCCAACGATATCTGCTTTTGATGTCTTGACCAGCGCTTCAAATTCATCAAATTTATTTACTATATTCCTAGGATTGGTGTACACACAAGTATACATCGCACCTATTCTTACTCTTAGTTATCCCTACACAACACATGTATATTTACTTGTTCCATGATGATTCCCAGCAGTCCTTGAAATCTCCAGCACCTCGCTTTCTTGGCTGCTGCTCATTCAAGTAGAAGCAGTGCAAGAATCACTTTCATCTCTGCCTGTGGCTACTAGTAATCAATTAGTCTGTGAATTCCCCCCCCCGGTAGCAATTTTCTGACCCACCTAATACTGCCTCGATTGCATCAGCAAATATTCTTGCACCATTTATATTTAAGTGTATCCTATCCCTGTAGAAACAATCTCTCCTGTTAACAAACACAAACCATGCTGAAAAAAATTCTACCCCTTGAGCCTTGCACAATCTTTCCAGGGCCGAATTGATTGACAAGACTTTCATCATATACTCCATCCTATCGTGTCTGGGCAGAATTGCAGACACTTTCAAATTTAACCCTAACTTACGACATTTTTTCAACATTGGCTTGTACTTGTTAAGTCAGTCCACAGATCTCCTACTCTTAATGCCATTAATGTGTACAACAATATCACCCTTTGTGCCCTTAAAAGATATCTGCTCTACAGCATCATCATCTTTTGCCCCTGGCAGCCATACTTTTGTTTATTGTTTCCCACATGATTTTCCTTATTGCTGAAAGCAGACAGACTGGTCAGTAATCACTCACTTCACTCTTAGATTAATTATGAGAGTATTGCTAGACTTCTGATTAGTGATGACCTCATTATTAACCTCAATTGTTCAATGCATTATCTTATCACTTCCCACAAAATGGGTATATTCCATTGACTCCAGGCAAAAGTTTTCCTAATAAATTATTTGAAATTTCATTTTTGAAATTGCTAATTTTGTGTTTTCCAGCTTCACTTTCTCCTCACATTTAGGATCTTCTGTAAATATCAATGCAAAGTATCTGTTTACTATGCAACATAAGCAGTGCTATCTGTAACTTTGCCACACCATTAATCAAGCATTCATTCTTTTCTAAGTATTCACAAACTTGAAAAACTCCTTGTCTCTTCTCCTTGTTTTTTTATTTTATTTTTTTTTTATTTTTGCTGCTCTCTTAGTCAATGATTTCTCATAATCTTTCTTTGCCAGGTTTACTGTTTCTGTGGTATTATTACAGATCAGTTTATAGCTCTTATAGGTACTTTTTATCACTCTGTAACTTTTTCCATGCCATCTTTTTTCTGCTCTGTTAAACTGGCTAGTTCATTATACATCCATCTCAGAATCCTCCTTGTGCTGTGTTTTCTTAAAGGTGTATGCTTTCTCCAAGTCTCCTTTTCTACAAATCTCCTTTAACTATAGGTTTAAAGTTATACCATAATTCTAATGCATTCATTCTATGGTGCCTCCATAGCCAGGTGGGAAGGAGCAGCAGTGCTTAGTACACGCTTCTTGATTAGACCAGGGTTCGAGCCCAACACCA
Organism: Mastigoproctus giganteus; assembly: GCF_048544385.1. Lineage (NCBI taxonomy): Eukaryota > Metazoa > Arthropoda > Arachnida > Uropygi > Thelyphonidae > Mastigoproctus > Mastigoproctus giganteus. Next base: position 114,937,720 of record NC_143580.1, on the reverse strand, counting down.
CCAAATACTGAGGATGCGGAAAGGTCAGGGAATGACCACCACATGTTGCCTGAGCAATATGGCCTTAGTTCGGGGGTGGGCAACAGCCGGCCCGCGGGCCACATCTGGCCCGTGACGATGTTGAATCCGGACCCCTCGGTAAATGCATAAATATAGAAAATCCATACCTGACTACACTTGCCGTAAACGTTCGGCTTAATTCGGTTCAATCGGGAATCGCGGCCAGTACAACAGTAACCAAGTGATTCTACGCAGCGTCAAAGAATTATTTCCTAATTATTATTGTAGCATCGATCGAACGAAGTTCCTTTGGATTTGACTTCTTATTGAAAAAAATAATATTGGTGCGAGATATTTTATGTTTTATGCCTTTTCTAATTATTACAATTTTTAATTTAATATAATTTATAGCCCATAAAATGAGCCAATTAAAAAAAAAAGAAAAATTGATGCTGAATGCCGCATTTTCAATGATAATTGGACATTCAGATATTTTTTTTAAAAATACATTAATAATTTGGTAATTCAAGTAATATAACATTTTTTAGGTTCTGATTTTTTTTATTAAATCGTTCAATCTATTCCGGCCCGCATCATGATGCGAAAATTTCATTCGGCCCGCTGATGAAAAAAGTTGCCCACCCCTGCCTTAGTTGCTAATGCTCCTAAAAAAACAAATAACAACGATAACAGCATTCACTCTGTCAGCAACTCCTCAGTTGACAGAAGCTATGTAGCACCTTAAGTTGTCTCCTTTCCTGAAATTGAAACCTATTCCTTTCCAATAACAACTGCTACTCTCTCCTTGTCATCCAACTTAGAATTTTGTGATTACTCCCTGCTAGTGGTTCTTGTACTGCCAGTCCTGTGATGTTATCCAGTTCATGAGAGATTAGTATTATTATGTGACTGGTACCGAGGTGTAAGAAAGCAAGCTTATATAGCATCAGCCAGAAAAAAAATAACTTCCAATATCACCTGTCCATCCGATATGATAATTTGCTTAGTTCTTATTTGAATTTATTCAAACTACCCACTGGCTGAAGCAAACTTCAGCACATCTGTCCTACAACTATTCCTCAATTTGCATTTATGCCATCTCATTTATAAAGTGATCAAGAGGATGGATACCATCAGAATTAGATTTATTCAATCCCTGCATAGTCTCCAGGCTCTGCAATTTTCAGAAATGAAGCCTTTCTTGGTAAGAGCACAAATTTTGTTCACTTCACTAATCTCCTGCTCTTCTCCTCTTGTGTTCTTTCATGTCATCTTCAAGTGCTCAAGGTGTGTCCTTATCATTACCCTATGCAGTGGGATAATCACCTCCTTATCCCTGATGGCAAAATTCCTGGATATCATTGACAAAATCCCATGAGCTGTCCTAGCAGCCCATCTGCATTCTCAGAGAACTTCATGCCCAATTACCCCCACCAGATCTTTTTCATTCTCCACTACCCCAAGTGTGGTGCCACACAGTTGGATGTTATTCTGGGATTACTGCTACCATTATGCAGTACCTTCCATTTGTCAATGTTAACTTCAATTGCCATTTCTTAAGCCATCTGCCTAATTTTTCTAAATCTTCCTGCAGTAGCTTACCCTGATTACTGTCATTAACCTCTCTGCCAACCTTTGTATTATCTGCATACTTAAACATTATGCCTGATATGCTTTCATCAGTAATCATTAATAGATATAGAAAACAGCACCAGGCCCAGAACTGACCCTGGGGAGCTCCACTAATAACATTAGTCCATGAAGAGCAGTCTCCATTGATAACCTCTCTCTCACGCTCTCTCTCTCTCCCCACTTATCCATAGCGTTAACTTGGTTCTAATGCCAGTGCTCCATTTTTTTTTTTTTTTTTTCAGCTGTATGTAGAACAGTGTTAAAATCTTTTTGGCAACCTAAGTATACAATGTCAAGGGGTAGGTTTTTTTTTTTTTTTTTTGCATCCAGTTGCTTTGTTACTGCATCATAGTATCCAATCATACTATGATTGGATACTATATACTCCTTAACAGGAGTTTGTGCAGACAAGATTGCCCCTTAACAAATCTTTGCTGTGACTACAGTATGCAAGGTACATTTGACAGGTTCATGATTAAGTATGAACGGTTTACATGAGAAGTCTATTAGCATGTTACTTTTAAACATATTCCCATCTAGAGTCAATACAGTTTTGCTATTGATCCTCAGTATATTGATTCCAACAGCAAAGAAACTTTTCTCTTCAGCCTCCAGGAATGCATTTGCTACATCAGTGATGTCATTGTCATGGGAAAATGGATGTCAGTCAGAAATTTTTCAAATTAGGAAATATATGAAAATCTGACAGCACTAGATCTGGTGAATATGGAGGATGGTCCAAGATTTCAAAGCTGCACTCGTGCAGTGCAGCCATAGCAGTGGTAGACTTATGAGTAGGCATGTTGTCCTGGTGGAACAAGACTGCTTTTCAGAGTTTTCTTTGGCATTTCTCTTTGATTTTTCATGCAAATGCCTCAAGTTCTGTTTAATATTTCCCACAACTGTCTGGCCTTTCTAAAGGTAATCCACTGTCAGCATCCCAAAAAATCTATGCCATCACCTTGCCAATAGAAGGAATCGACTTGGTTTTCCACTTTCCAAAAGCTGTGGACTCAGCTGTCCAAACAGCTGTGTTTCCACTGTTTAGACACAGTCCAAACAGTGGAAACACATGTATTCTTTTGTCTCTGGCTGAAACTGATGGAACCACATCTAATCTGAAACTGATGGAACCATGGTCATAAACCTTGCAAAGAAATTTGCTGGATCTATTTAAAAGCGATGCATATTTTTACTTGACTAGATTTTGTGCGTTTTGATCTGCTGTCAGAAACTTTGGGACATCCTTGTTCTGACACCTTTTTCTTAGCTAGAACCACTGTTATTATGTGGTATGCACATTCAGATGAGATGCCTAAGATGCTGGCAATCTAATGAACTGTCGCTCTTCAATCACTCACCATCATATCATTCACACTGTCAATAAGAAGTGTCTACATGTGCTCATTTTCATTAGTTAACTTTAATACACCCATTGTATAACCTTAAATGCATTAAGGGGTACTTGCTTTCAGTCTGTCATAGAGAGTGGTTGATTGGTTTTTTTTTTTTTTTTGGAGCATTAGCAACTGAGGCCATATTGCTCCGGGATATGTGGTGGTCATTCCCTGACCTTTCCGCATCCTCCGTATTTGGTGATGACGGGCTCGAATCCCTGTCTAATCAAGAAGTGTGTGCTACGCACTGCTGCTCCTTCCCACCTGGCTACAGAGGCGCCCATAGAGAGTGGTGAAAGGCCCAGTTCTAATGGTTGTATTTTTTTTTTTTTTTTTCCTGGAATAATTTGTAGGTTTTTTGGTTTTATTCAACTGGTATTGCATGATGATATATTGCATAATGTCTGGTATAAATGTGGTTGAGTCAGTGTAGTATAGATTTTACGGTGTCATTAGCAAACTCTTGAGTACTACTCTTAATAAATTAAAATTCTCACAAAAAATAAGTTGTCTGTAATCAAATGAGTATTTGATTTGAAACACTATAAACAAGTAAAAAATCCCCATTTTTAAGCATTGCATTCTATGTAAAAGAATTTCTAAATCTGAGATTCAATCAATAGCATAGGATAAGGATTCTGACTGGCATTTCTTTCTCTCTGAGGAGCTCTTTTTTGACATTCAAGAAATGATTGAGCACCAGATTGCAATATTGAACTTGCGACATTACTAATAATTTGTTAGGCTATCTCCATCAGTCTTTGCTTTCTTTCAGGAAAGTCACTGCTTTATTTTTTAGCTTATATAAAACCATAACAAGGGTGATGATTATTGGGTTTCCAGATCACATCCTCTTTTCTTAGTGTAAAATGCACAAATGTACAGTAGTGGTTGTCACATTTGGCAGTACTTTTCAATGAATTTACAAATTGCTTTATTCATCACAGCTCTGTGATCGTCAGATAGATTAATGGAAATTGCTCTGATATCTGGACTTTCAATGTGTCATCAAGGTACTGTCAGTTTCATAATTTAAGCTGATCAGAATTGGGGAGGGGGAAAGATTTTGGTAAATTTCTAAAAAACAGTAGTAATACCATTTCCATTGTTTGTTTTCTTATAGAAGTGTATTATGTGCAATCAGTATATTGAATTATTTCACAATACAGTACAAAACAAATATTTGTTTTTATTCCCAGAGAGAAGTAAGTGACAAAACAAAGTTAGCTGCACTTCCATCTGCCTACAGGAATCTTTCTGCAACTGCTCATGAATATGGTCTTGCATGTATCAAGCCACCAAAAGATGTAATTATTATTTAATTTTATTTTATTTTATTTATTTAAGGATAACCAAATGTACTTTAAAGCAACAAACAGTCCACGTATATATATAGAAACCCTTCTTTGTTGTACCCTATGGGGTGCAACAAAGAAGAACCAAGTATTTATATTTGGCCCTTTGAACTAATGAGTATAGTTTTCACCCCTAATACTTTTATTCTAAATTCTCCAATTTATCCTGTTGGTATATAGCGCCTCCGTAGCCAGGTGGGAAGGAGCAGCAATGCGTAGCACATGCTTCTTGATTAGACTGGGGTTTGGGCCCGTCACCACCAAATACGGAGGATGCGGAAAGGTTAGGGAATGACCACTGCATATCCCGGAGCTATATGGCCTTAGTTGCTAATGCTCCTAAAAAACCAAATAACAACCTGTTGGTATTATTATTAAAAAATGTTATATATATATACTTATATTTGAATAATGTTTGAAATAATTGAAAACTTAATCTTACATAAAAGGGGGGGGGGATAAAGCATACATCAGAGGCAGCAAAAAGCGTTTTCCTCTACATGACACTTGAGATATAAATTTAAGTGAGACTAGTGATAAAAATAAAATAAATAAAAATGCCAGCAGCATGGCAAGACAGAAGAGCGAAAATTGTGAAATTATACATAACAATCAAACCAGCAGGGAGGGAAGAGAATAAAATTATTGTAGCAGAAACACTCGAAGATAATTTGGAAGTCTAAATACAAAGATAATAAAATATAATCAATTAAATTTTGAATTGCCAATTAAATGAAATTTAATGGCACCCCCTTTGACGGGCACCAGGTCCAAATTTATGTGAAATATCACGAGCAGAGATGTGAACAACTACAATAAAATAAAATATAACAAAAACAAAAATAGACTGACCATCATGCCCCATCTCAACAGAGGACCACAAGGCCACTAATGGTCAGGGAATCGCTGCATTTCAATCACTAGACAAATTGCCGCAAAGGTGAATCAATCAAAAGATCAGTCCGCCATCCGATCCCCAGATCGAACTGCCAATGCAGAGGACTTCAATAGCGGTGGTCCTGATGCAGCGAAGATTAAAAATAGGACAGATACAAGCACTCAAATGCAAAGCCATGCCACTGACGAAAGTAATTTTAACCAGATTATATAGGCAAAACATGAACTATGTATTTTTATTTTTTATTTTAATCACTATTCTCACTTAAATTTATATATATATATATATATATATATATATAATAAAGATTGAAATCAGAATGAATTAATAAATATTCATAAAGGTGGAGCAGTATAGAACACAAGGTGCCGAGGCTAATAGAAGAAGAAAAGTTAGAAAAAGGAAAGAATGAGACATAAAAAAAAAGAAAAATAATTTTAAGAACTTAAAAGAATTACTAAATTATCTGAAATTAAAGGCTGAATCAAAGAGCCAAATTAGAAGTAGAGAAACTGAAAAGGAAAGTAAAATATATGATTAATCAGTAAAGAAAAATAGTGAGCATCAAATTGAGGGTAGAAAGATAATAAAATAACTAAGGGAAAGAAAAAGTTTGATACAAACTAAAGAAGGTTAGTACATAGATCAGATATTTCATCAGGGTACTATACCTGACTATGTACCAAATTTCTGTTTTTCTATACATACTTATTGTTATGTTATGGATTAAAAATTATGGAGGGGAAAAATCAATATTGTAAGCACATCCCAAGAGCTTACAATATTGCTAAAATTATGCCGAATATGCCTATTATGGTAGAACTTTTTATTACCACGCAGGGTCTTTGTTTGGTAGGCTTTAGAAAATGACTTAGATGAAATAATTTGTAAATACAATGGTTAGTGTTTAAACAACCATTACTTAACAGGATTTTGTTAAAAAAAATTGTTATTGAGACCATATGGGTATAATGACTTAGGTACACACATATATAAATTTTTGTAATATTCACGAAGGATATTATCATTAATAATAGCAGTGATTTTAATTTTGACATTGGTAAAACCATGGTAGTGAAAATGCAAAAGTTCTAAATTGGTATCATTATTTCTGCCTAAGGAAAGGTTTTTGCTTTTGGATCTATGTCCATTAATTTTAATATTGAGAGAGTTAGAGGTTTGCCCAACATATTTAATATTAGATTCAAAAAGTTACGCCATAACAGGCATATTCTGCATAATTTTAGCAATATTGTAAACTCTTGGGATGACATATTCTCAATGTACGTATTATCAGTCTTTTTCTTTTCAGCATTAAAAACTCTGTGCTTAAGGCATTAACTTCTTTTATTTATAATTTTACTTCAGGAATATCCAGCTTAAACATATCATTCAAGATATCTCTCTTTTTATAATAGGTAATATCACTACATGCAGTAACGAATATTACAATATTTAATTTGTACATAGATGGTTTGATAAAGTTCCTTGGCATTCTTTACTCAATAAGCACAGTAGTTTTCTTCCCTCTAATAGTAATTATTATTATAATTTCACTATTCATCATTGTTTTAGCTATGAAACTCCTGTTGGACTCAAAATTTGCAACTATAAACCATTAGCTACTAACTTAGGCAATTTGAAACTCTCAAACCTACCATGTCACTGGAATAATCCTATATATGCTTCTTTTGCGGCTCAGTATTATGGCCACATTATCACAAGCAACCTTGATATTGTCAATAACAACTTACTTAAGGCTTGCATGGAAAAATATCTAGAAAATAAACTCATACACCGACCATTGAACAAAATTTACTGTAACTAAAATTTTACAAATAGTATAAAAACAAATTATTTATAATAAACTAATAATTGTATATTACGGAATACTAAAAACTGTAATAAAAGATCGTTTACCATAAAATAAGCTAAAATATAAAATTAAAAGCGCTAAATATATTTTATCTTATTTTATGGTAAACGGTCGTTTATTACAGTTTTTAGTATTCCGCAATATACAATTATTAGTTTATTGTAAATAATTTGTTTTTATACTATTTGTAAAATTTTAGTTACAGTAAATTTTGTTCAATGGTCGGTGTATGAGTTTATTTTCTAGATATGAGTTTTCCTGACCTCGGAGGCCTCTTTCAGGATATTGCATGGAAAAAGTTTTTAAATTTAGACATCCATAAAGCCTCTCTGAAAAACATCTACAGTATAGAGATCTGTATCTTAGTCTCTTGCATTTTTGCAATAAGTTAACTTGCAATGCAATATGTGGATGTTATAGTACAATATTTCAATCTTAAGAAACTTATTTTGGAACTACAGCAGAACATCACCACAGTGGATAAAGCCTCAAATAACTTTGCTATTTTCTGTAAACAGTTCTAATGAAATTGAAAGTAGCACTACTTTTTCACGTTGTAATCTTTGCCTTAATACAACTATTACAAAAATTATGGCCCTACATAAAAAGTTGCATGGTAAAATCCATAACTCTCCACTACCTTTTTTGTATATGATAGCCAAATTCCATAAGCAGCCTGTTGGCTTCAGATTTATCACTAGTGCTAAAAATAGTGATTGTTATCTCCCAGGTAAGCAGTTTTTTAAATTACTAAGCTTTATTTTCAGTAATCTTCCATCTGCCTGTTTCATTAACAATAACCAAAATGTTATCAAACCTTTGAATCTAATATTGACATTTTTAGCATTGAAACTTATAATTTTTCTAATTTCTTCATGATGCCCAGCAATTGGAATTTATTGGTGGGTAAATGCTAATCTGCAATTAATTCCATTAATACTGTTCAGCGATGAAGCTACTTTCGCCGTTACTGTATCAACAACACTCGTAACTCTCCTAGGTGGTCAGACAAAAATCCACATGCCACGGTAGAAACATATTTTCAACATCAGTTCTCTGTAAATGTGTGTTACAGAATCGTCTTACAGGGTCCATTTAACTTAGAATTTCTGCAAAACAAACTGCCACTACTGTTGGAGGAAGTTCCCTTGGCTGCAAGGATTGGTATATACCAGGGGTGGCCAACAAGTCGATCGCGGCTTTAATTTCGGTCGATCACGACGAATTTTAAATATATATAAAAAGTAGATTGGTCAAAATCTAAATATTATTATTATTATTATGTGCTTCACTGCGTACGCTAATTACAAATCCGTTGAACTACGTAACTACTCTTTTTGCCACACAGCCACTAGGCTTGTCTAATGAAAATTCACGCAGTTACATGGTAGAGAGCATAGTGTGTGTGTGTGTGTCGAATTCTTATTTAGCTTAATATTAATAATTGGACAGTACTTATACATTAATTTAATAACCTTTGATTTAAAATGAATACTATGAAACTCACCCAGACTGAGTACACTCATAGACACAGCCAGGTTAGCCACAATAATACATCAGAAGCTAGCAAGGAAATAGAGCAAAACGTATCATCAGGAGTGGGAACTAGAATACTTTTTTTTTGTAATGATAAAAAAAAAATGCTGTTGTTTGATTTGTAATGCTTCTGTGGCTGTACCCAAAAAAAGGAAATTTAGAAAGGCACTTCAACGCACTGATTAGTAGTATTTTTGCATATAATTATCAGTTTTTGGCAATGGCTAAGGATCTCAAAGGGAAAAAATTCCAATCATTTTGCAAATATGCAAGATGAATTGCAAAAATATCCTGTTTTTGAATTTAATAGTGAGAAATATGTTTCCAAAATTGTAGATGATTTTTAAACCATATTCAATGATCTTGTCTTGTCTTCCTTCACAGATTAGACGATCTGCCTGTTCTTAAAGAGGTCTGCCCATCTTTTCTTCGGTCTTCCTCTGTCTCTTTTTCCAGATCCAGTGATTTTAAAACAATTGAAGACATTGTCAATATATTTCTTATCCATTGAATGTCGACTTAGATACAAAACAAATTGCAAAAAATAAAATATAACAAAAACAAAAATAGACTGACCATCATGCCCCATCTCAACAGAGGGGACCACAAGGCCAATAATGGTCAGGGAATCGCTGCATTTCAATCACTAGACAAATTGCCGCAAAGGCGAATCGATCGAAAGATCAGTCCACCATCCGATCCCCAGATCGAACCGCCAATGCAGAGGACTTGAATAGCGGTGGTCCTGATGCAGCGAAAATTAAAAATAGGACAGATACAAGCATTCAAATGCAAAGCCACGCCACTGACAAAAGTAATTTTAACCAGATTATATAGGCAAAACATGAACTATGCATTTTTATTTTTATTTTTTATTTTAATCACTATTCTCACTTAATTTATATATATAATAAAGATTGAAATCAGAATGAATTAATAAATATTCATAAAGGTGGAGCAGTATAGAACACAAGGTCCGAGGCTAATAGAAGAATGGAGAAAATATTACTTGAAAATGAAATTATATTGCATTGCGAAACGATATCTTCCTAAAAGCCAGATCATCAGAAGAAGACTTTTGAAAATAAGTTTGCCGAGAAAAGTACCCAAATGTTAAAAAAAAATGCAGTGAACTTTTAAATTCCTGTTTTGGTTCCACATATCTATGTGAATCGGCCTTTATGTATTTGAAACAAACAAAGATGAAGAATCGCTCTAATCTTATGGACTTGCATACAGAACATTTTTACGGTTGGCCTTGTCACGGTATATCCCCGATTTTGAAAGCTTGGCAGATGACAACGAAAACAAACTTCACATAAATTAAAATTTTAAATATGTGTGAATTTAAAATAAGAATTCTGAATTGTATTTAATTTTCAAATTTATAAACAACATTTTTCAATATGTGTTGATTAACTTTTTTAACCATGTGCAATAAAATTCTTGAGATGGTAGATCGCGGCACATTTTGAAGAAAAAAAGTAGATCGCATCACAAATTAAGTTGGCCACCCCCTGGTATATACTTTCAGCATGATGGAGCTCCTGCACATTATACTCTTCTGGTGATACAATATCTAAATCTAACTTTCCCTGAATGATGGATCAGCCGCAGTGGTCCCTTTCATTTGGCCACCGATATCTCCAGACCTGTTAGATTTTTGTTTGTGGAGTTGGATGAAAAGCACAGTATACAAAGAAAAGGTGAATACAAGAGACGAATTGCTCACTCGCATTTTGGATACTGCTGCCCTCATAAAGGAACACCAAGACGACCTTACAAGAACAACACGTCATATTACCACAAGAGTTGCAAAGTACATTGAGATTGGTGGTGGGATTTTCGAACATTTATTGTGAACTGTAAAAAATTTGTCAATTATTATTAATGTTTTGTATCATTCAAAAAGTCAATAAATACAAACAATAAGTCATTTATCATTCTTTAATATCTCTCATAATGACTTTGTGTGTGCCAGTTTCTAACAGTTGTATCTCCGTATCCATTGAGAATTGGACACAGTTTTATATGAACTTTTTTTTACTCAGAATAATTGATACTATAACCTCCCAAAATATTTACTATTCCTCCTGAATCGCCCTGTATATTTATATATATATATACAGGAACTTCCCAGTTTATGTAAAACGTGACTTACAGAAATTTGACTTTACGTAAGTTTTTGCCAGCCGGCGCAAACTTAAAAACAGAAAGGTATTTTGCATCCTGTAGAAATAAATGGAGGTATTGTGAAAATATCGTAATGTGAATTTATGTCCCCTCAGGTGAGTAATCTGAGCAAGAGGAAAAATCCCATCAGCATTGAGCTTGCTCAAACCCATTCGAGGCCTTATTCACCTCAATTAGATCACCTCGTAGTGATCTATACTTTTACATTGTTTAAACTTAAGTCATTTAGTTTAATTACAATTGTATAATGTTTATTTCAGTTCACATTATTATTATATTTTATATACTTTGTCTTTTCTCTCTCTCTCTCTCTCTCTGTCTGTCTGTCTCTAAACTATGCATTCATGGGCCTTACATAGCAATATACATGAAGTGTGCACTGTCTAAAGCTACAGTGCTGCATTAAAACCACATTTAAAATATAAATTTCTTTTTTTCATACAAACTATGGAAAAAGAAATAATAATTGCTAGTTTATTATTTCTTTATTGTCTTTACTATGTGTGTTCATCTACATGGATGGACAGACATGGCAAAGACAATAATGCTTATATATATATATATATATATATATATATATATATATATACACACAGGGTGTCTCAAAAATATTGGTACAAACGTTTAGGGGAGGTAGGTAACATCTAAAGGATTGTGAATCGCATAGGAACCCATAACCATAAACGTCACGGGAAAGTAGCAGAAGCACAAGAAGCAGAAATGACACAAGACAGTAATTAGTGGCAAACATTTATGGATGCATTTCGTGATGTTACAACAGATGCTCGAAGGTTCCACCAAGAGACGCAATGCATGCATTACACCGATGCAGCATGGATTGGCGTACACTGTCGAACACACCTGGAGTTTCTTTGACAGTAGCAGCAGCGCAGACGAGTCTCGCCACGAGGTCCATTTCCGTCTCCACGGGCGATTCATACACAATAGATTTGAGGGCCCCCCACAGAAAGAAATCAAGGCTCGATAAATCAGGTAAGCGTGGGGGCCAGGCAACAAGTCCATCACGGCCAATCCATCGATGCCCAAAACGCTTGTTCAAATGGTCACAAACACATTTTCCATAATGGGCAGGTGCCCCCCCCCCCGTCATGTTGAAACCAAATGTTGCATCTCACATTTGCCGGAACATCGTCAAGTAACCCTGGTAGAACTTGTTCGAAAAAGATCCGATATTTAGGAGAGTTCATGCAGAATGGTAACAGGTATGGGCTGACTAAGCAGTCACCAACCATACCTGCCCACACATTTATTGCGAAGCGATGTTGTGCCACATGGGGGTGCACACCGTGTGAGCCCTCTGCTAATCTATACACTAGGTGCATGTCTGCCAGCTCACAGTTTGTATATCGATGCATGCTCTTCATGCGGGCAGGTATGGTCAGTATGAGTAAACCAGAAATTTTTCCTCTCGCTAACTGATGAACAGTGCTGTGTACCAACTTATGGTGACGTTTCCAGTTATGGGTTCCTATGCGATTCACATTCCTTTAGATGTTACCTACCTCCCCTAAACGTTTGTACCAATATTTTTGAGACACCCTGTATATATGCACCTAAAAACAAATTTTCAAACAAAAGGGAAGAAAAGTCACTTCATTATAGAAATATTACTTATAATTGTGTGATTAATAATTATTTATTAAATGTGAGGTACAACCAATTTTTAGAGTTTCAAATATCCTGTGATATCCAAAAGTTTCCTTGTCATTTCTGTAAAATATTTATTTAGTGTTAATCTGTTTCTAGATACTGTCAAGATACAGTATGAATCCAAAGTTGATCCTTTGTTCATTGTACTTTTTTCTTGCACAGATGGATTTTACAGAAGATGCCAGAAGTTCATTCTTTCAAGAAACAGATAATCGTGTTCTCCTCTTAAATGTAGAATATAGATCTGGTTCAGTAGAATATGTAACACTTTTAACTTCTGATGAAAAGGATGATGTTGGCAAAATTCTCATTGGTGAGGGCTTGGTGTTAGTGGAAAACAGAAAGGAAAAGCGACTTCAAAAAATTATTTCAGATTATAAAACAGCTGAGGAATCAGCAAGGCGTAAGAGAGTAAGTGTTCATTTCCCTTTCATTTTTGTGTGTCAGTTATCAAGAATTGATCAGTTTTGTATATATTTTTATTCCATAAGTTTAATTTGATATGAAATGCAGATATATATTTTAGATTCACTTGAAACTCTTGATTCCATTTAAATTGTGGCCTTGCAGATTGACAATCATGCATGGACTAGATCAGTAGCCTATATTTATGGGTGTCAGCATTAAGCTCATCTGTGGGAAATAATTAAACTTCTGTATTATACCCTTCAAATTCTGCCAAAATTCATTTTGTGCTTCCTAATGGAGACCTCCATTTATACTAACAAAAATGTAGGTAGCATCTGTTTCTACTAAGAACACATGGCATACCAACAGAAATTTGTTTCACGATTTTAAAAACAAAGTTTTTTTTAAAACAGCTTTTGCATAATTTATATCTGGATCCGTCCAGATATAACAATACCTTGTTATATCTGGATGGAGTGGCATCTGAAAGGGCCAGACTTTTCAGAGTACTGTTAGCAATAGCATTAGTAGAAGCATATGAAGCAAGAAAGCATGCTTATACAGCATCACCCAAAAAGAAATCCCATATCGCACATCCATTCACTGCAAAAGTTTGTCCACTTCTTCCTTGAATTTACTTAAGCTATCAACTTCCACAACAACAGATGGAATTTTTTTCCAGCAATCAAATTACCTGCTGGTTAAAGGCAAATTTCCGCACATCTGTTCTACAACTGCCTTTCTTCAATTTGAATTTATTCCCCTCAGGTTGGTAATCCGAGCAAGAGGAAGAATCCCATCGGCATTGAGTCTGCTCAACCCATTCAAGACTTTATTCACCTCACAGGTGCCTAGTCTCCAGAAGTTGCAATTTGCAGAAATTAAGCCTTTCTTCTTCAAAGGACCCTTTGTTCCTATCTCCAATCTTGTTGCCCTTCTCTGTACTTGTTCTATCAGCTCTACAGCCTTATTTATCCCTACTAGCAAAATTCCTGTATATCATTGACAAGACCCCGTGACCTGCTCTGGCAGCCTGTCTTCACTACTCAGAAAACTTCATCTGACTGCATATATGACTGCACAATTACTCCCAGGTCTTTTTCATTTTCTACCATCCTAAGTGTAGTACTACCACACAGTTAGTATGTTATTCTGGGGTTACTTCTACTCATATGCATTACTTTGCATTTGTCGATGTTAAACTTCAGTTGCCACTTCTCAGTCCATATGCCCAACCTTTGTATCATCTGCAAATTTCAACATTGAGCTTGATATACCTTCATCAATATCATTGATAAATATACAAAACAACAGCAGGCCCAACACTGAACCCTGGGGGACTCCACTAATAACATTAATCCAGACGACTAATGTTATTAACGGAAGAAGAGCAGCATCCATTGATTACCACACTCTCTGTCTTCTTCTACTCAACTACCCTTTTATCCATTGTAGCAACTGCCCTTAATACCATACTGCTCCAATTTGTACAGTAATCTTCCATGCGTAAATGTATCAAAAGCTTTCCTGAAATCCAATATATGATATCAAAATTATTTTTTGTATTCAGTTCCTTTGTAACTACATATAGTATCCAATCAAATTTGTCAGGCAAGACCTTCCCTTAACAAAACCATGCTGTGTCTGAATTATTACTGCAGTTTTGTCTAGATGATCCTGCAATGCATCTTTAACCAGTGACTCCATTATTTTCCCCAGAACAGAAGTTAAACTAACTGGTCTGTAATACTCATGTCACCCTTTGTGAATTGGCGATACATTTGCACATCTCCAGTCCATGGGGACTTCCCCTGAGTCCAAGGATGCTCTCATAATTATGGCTAAGGGTTTGCTTGCTACCTTTCCTGCCTCCTTTAATATAACTGGATAGATTCCATCCACCTCGGGTGCCTTTCTTATGTTTAACTTCACAGTTTCTCCTCCACTTTGCTTTCAGGTATTAGAAAACCATTCAGCACCCTGTTACAGTTTGATAAACTTCTGGCATTCTCCTCCCTTAATAACTCCTCATGTGTGAATGTAGATACAAAATACTCATTCAGTTTGTCAGCTATCTTAGCAGGATCATCAACAGTCGAACCATCAATATCAAGTGAACCAAACTGATTCATCCCCTTCCTTCTAGAGGCGCCTCCGTAGCCAGGTGGGAAGGAGCAGCAGTGCGTAGCACACGCTTCTTGATTAGACCGAGGTTCGAGCCCGTCACCACCAAATACGGAGGATGCGGAAAGGTCAGGGAATGACCACCGCATATCCCGGAGCAATATGGCCTTAGTTGCTAATGCTCCTAAAAACCAAATAACCCTTCCTTCTATAGTTTATATAACTATAGCAGTCCTTGCTGCTTTTCTTAGCATCCTTTGCCATGTAACAGCATTTAATCCTGTTTCCATTGTAATAGAGAATTTTTCTTAGAAATGTTTTGTGTGACTATGTCATACAAATCAAAGAAAGATTTTGTATCAGTACAGTTTCAAACAACAACAACAATAACCCATTATTAGTAGCATCCTTTTTTCTTTTGCACATGAAGTAACAACATTGCCGACAGATTTTTTTTTTTTTTAAATTTTGTTTACAAGATTAAGTATAAATCCTAGAACAGTACTGTAGCAATATCATTTTCAAAAAACAAATCTGTAATCTTATTTTTTGTGTAGTGGGCAATGTGAAGTTTTCTATTTAACACCAGTTTTTGTAATATGTTATGAGGCTGCCAGCAAATTTCCTTGAAATTTTGTTAGTATATGCCACGGGTGGGCAACCTTCTGCCCGCGAACGTGCATAATCAGACTCTTGGTAGTTTTAAAAATTTATATAATAAATGGCCCCCCATTTATTATGTATATTTTTGAATTAATGAAATTTTTGATGTAAATACTCTGCTAGTATTTACTCTGTAAATACTCTACAGCCTATTGTAGGTAGCACAGCAATATCATCACTGTCCTTCCCATACCGGGTGGAAAAGACCTGGGTTCGAATCCCGTTGATGAAGCAAGGAACTTTAATGGGCTTTTTTCACACCATGACTAAGTTAGTCGGTCTCAGGCACAGATAGTAAGAGGGTTTTTTTTTTTTTTCCCCCTGTCCAGCAAACCAGGCAAATGGACCAGAGAACACACACATTTACAGACAGCGCCTCCATAGCCAGGTGGGCAGGAGCAGCAGTGCATAATACACGCTTCTTGATTAGACCGGGGTTCGAGCCTATGCCCACAAAATACGGAGGATACAGAAAGGTCAGGGAATGACCACGGCATATCCCCGGAGCAACATGGCCTTAGTTGCTAATGCTCCTAAAAACCAAATAACAAACAATAAACAGCATTTAGAGACACAAATATCAGTATAGGTAAGAAATTACTGGGTGACCCTAGTTTGGAGTTTTTTTTGCTAGTATTTTTTATAACGGGTATTTACATGAATTTTTCTATATAGCAAACTTTTTTGATTTCCCTTTGGTCATTACATTGAAAATAGTTTCCTTATAACGAAGAAAATTTCCATATAACATATTAATTTCGAGAGACCTGAGTACGCATTGTTCGCACCTCTGACTTAGCAATAGAACTTGACTCTGTAGAAAGCAATTAAGAGCTAAAGGGACTAAGAATTAATCATATAGCTTTTAATAGCTAAATGGTTTAATTCTTAAGAGCATTCCAAAATTTAGTGTTGCCCGTAAAGCATTTACTGTACCAAGAAGTTGTGCCAGGAAACTGTTATCTATGTGTCCATTGGCAAAGATTGTCATATTCCCGACATGGACATTGTCTCTGGTCAACCTGTTTTCTATTGCAATCACCCTATTAGAGAATTAGGAGAGAGTGATTTTCCTTTATCCCAGAAATTCATGTGTTGTTTCACAGAAATGAGTCATCCATACTTTCACTAAATTTCACCTATCTCTGTATGGTAGGAACAAGTGGTCCGTAACTCAGTTTTGTTTGCTGCTGTACGAGTAACCGCACAATCTCTAAGAGGAAATCCTTGAGTCTGGTGGAAAAAGTGGAAGTGCTTAATAGTGTAGATTGGGGAATTATAAAAAAAGAAATTGCTTTAAAATTCTGTATCCCTGCCAGTGGTGTGTCAACCATTCTGAAAAACCGTGTTTCGATTCTCAAACTGTTTGAGAAAACAGGACCCATTTGAAAGAGTGTGAAATAATGCCTGTATGAAGATGTGGATGAAGCAGTTTTTAAGTGGGTGAAGTTGATTCGAGACCAAAACATGCCGATGTCAGGGCCATTAATAAAAGAAAATGTTACAGAGTACGCATCTTTTCTGGGGCATAAAACTTTCCAAGCCAGTTGTGGTTGACTGGACATATTTAAAAAGCACCATGGCTTACTCGAATAAGTTGTTTCTGGTGAAAGTGGGATTGTAATTGAAGAAGACTGTACCCATTGGAAAGAAACATTTTGAAAAAAATTATGGAGGACTTCAAGCCCAGAGACATATTCAACGTTGATGAAACGGATCTATTTTTGAAATGTTTGCTGAATAGGACACTGACTTTTAAAGGTGACAAATGTGTAGGTCGCAAAAATAGTAAGGAAAGAATTACAGTCTTGATTGGTGCAAATATGGCTGGTAATGAAAAACTGAAGCTTTTGGTAATAGGCAAAAGTAAACCACCCCGATGTTTCAAAGGAGTAAAGTTGCTAGATTTGGACTACAACAAAAAAGCTTGGATGACAAGTGAAATTTTTGAACAGTGGATTTTAAATTTCGATAGAAAGATGACGAAAGAAAACAGAAAAATAGCGTTAATTGTCTACAACTACCCTGCCCACCTTCACTCGGTAATTTCGAAACTTACAAGTGTGAAGCTTGTTTTCTTCCCTCCGAATACTTCATCTAAACTGCAGCCAATGAACCAGGGCATTATCAAGAATTTGCAAATGCACTACCGAAGGTGCATACTGAAAAAAATTATACTGAGAATAGAAACCAACCAACCTATAGATTCTGTTATAGATTTGCAGATGTGCATATCAGAGTTGGTGAAAGTGTGGAGTCAAAATGTGATGGAAACAAAGATTAAGAATTGTTTCACAAAAGCAGGTTTTGCTAAAACGCCAATTAACAGCGATGAGAAGGATGAACTGCTACAAGACATTGAGCAGTCTTGGGACGAACTCCAAGCGAGAGGTTTGATCAGTGCAGAAATTGTTCTCGAAGAATTTTTAGGAGTTGATAACAATGTCATAGTAGCTGAATATCCGAGTGACTCCAACATTTTGGAGAGCATTCAAAGAAATAGTGACAATATCGATGATGAGTTGGATGAAAATGAGGGCAACGAAGGCAGTGAGTGCAATATTAAACCTTCCAAACATGAAATGCTGGCAGTATTTTAAACTTTGCGTCAAGGCCTTCAGTGTGAAGAAAATGTGCCAGAAAATATATTTGAGTGCTTAAACAAATGCGAACATTTTTATGAACGATGTACAATAAAATCCAGTGTACAACAAATATTTTGCGACACAATTCTTAAGTGTACTTATATATTGTGTGTATTATGTAATTATTCATTTCTTAATATGTGTATTAATAAATTAATTGTTTTGAAATGTTAGATAATTTATTCATTCCCACTTATTTCTGATTTATTTTCCATATTTCTGAGTTGAATTACAGTATTTTTCATTGTTGAAAAGGTCACATTTCTTTATAATGAAATTTCTGTATAATGAATTTTTTCAAGAAAACGATCGATTTCATTATATGGAGATCTGACTGTATTTAGAAAATACTCTGCTGATTGCTACGACAAATATCGATCCAGATTCACACACAAAAATAAACGGTATCAAAATTCACACATAAAAATAAACGGTATCAAATCTCTTACTAAACATTATTTTAAAAGAAAAATTGCATTTTTTGTTACTGGAATTGTACTTATATTTTGTTACTATAATTGTATTTTTGTAATTTTATCTTGAATTTGTATTTCATTTATCTTATTAATAAAATTAATTATGTGTATGTATAAATATTACAATAAATAACATAAAACTGTTTATGATAAAAATCCCAAAAATCATGGAAAGCTAAAAATATTTTGCCCGCGTGTACTACACAGACATTGTATTTGGCCCACCATTTATAAAGGTTGCCCCTGGTATTTGCAATACACTGAAGAAAGAAAGGATTTTTTTTTTTTTTTTTTTGAAAATTTTTTGTGCATCTTGCAAACTTTTATTTTTCTTCGCATACAAAGAAACTAGTATAGTGTAGTTTCTTTTCTGACCTAAACAAGTGCGAGTACACATGCATCTCAGCTGTGCAGACCAGGTACAGCTACCACATGCTAGCTAATTTCTCATTTGTTGTGATAAGTACACAAACCACTGATGCTTAAAATATTCCATGTCAGTTTACTGAGGACCACACTCACTTGCTTATTTCAGAAATAAACTAAAAAAGGCTTAAAAGCATTTTTGTACATGATTCCTACCTTTTTTTCTGTTTACTTGATAACTTATGTAGTTGTGTGGAATTTTAAATGGGGAAATCAAAGAAAGCAATTTTGTTGAAAGGTAGTGGGAGTTTCAGCTGTGTGGACAGAGTAGAAATAATTGCACAAAATCACCAAAAGTTGATCTGGGACGAATAGACTCTGGTGATTTCTAAAAAGTGAAGGTGTTTCACTATGTCTAGGTTTCCTCTTGACATTTTCTTACATTTGTTGGAAATCTTAGTTATGGACAAACTATGGGCAAAGTTTTCTCCAACAACCAGTCATAGTGGATTGCTTGATATCTTTATAGTCCTAGTCAAGCTCCTTGGTTTATTTTGAATTTAGATAGTGATTTTGAAAGTTAATACTTAAGTGTCCGTAAATTTTACTGTTCGTAACGTGCCGCCATTGTTATACGATACATAATGTATATCCCAAACTTTATAGCATAAAGTTTAACATAAAACTAGATAGTTGTAAAAGAATAAGAGACGTTTACCTCAACATGATACTCTCCAGAAATTAAAACGAAAACAATTTTTAAAAAAATCGAAAATCTCACATTACAGTAAGAAATAATTAACAATAATTAAAAATCAATTTAATACAATTAAAAATTATGTAAAAATTTAATTTAACGGAAAAAAAGTCTGAGAATAGGTTGAGGTTGTTTCGGCTCCAAGGCCTCTAATCATTTGCTTTACCGGATGAGATGCAAAACGATTTACCTTCCTGAAGTTGACAATGCTTCAGGAAGGAAAATTGTTTTGCATTTTTTTTGTTAAATTAAATTTTTACATAATTTTTATTTGTATTAAATTGATTTTTAATTGTATTCATTTGATTTTTAATTATTGTTAATTGTTTCTTACTATAACGTAAGATTTTAGATTTTTTAAAAAATTGTTTTCGCTTTAATTTCTGGAGCGAATCATACGGAAGTGTTCTACGTATCAGTACAGTTTCAAACAACAACAATAACCCATTATTAGTAGCATCCTTATCACTCCTGTTTACCTCAGTACAATTTAATCAATTAAATTGTACTGAGGTAAACTTCTGTTATTTTTTTGCAAATATTGATACCAACATAGAACATATCGAGCATTATAGCTCTGGTTCATAATTTCAAAACTAAATAGTGAAATACGTAGCACTGCATTAGAAATCTGTTAGCTTAGTTTAGTATTATCAGTTAATCAATTAAATTGTACATAAACAGAACCATGACCTAGACTAAAGCAGCAAAGCAACGAGCACAAAGTAGCAGTAGTACTGTGGCTTGGGGGAGAGTCGAAGGGGCGATCACAGTCTAAAAAAATGTATGAAATGTGAAATGTTTGCTGACCTTCTAAAACAGGACATGATCTAGCCAAGTAGGATGTCTTTGTGCTTGGTGCAGAGACTGAAGAAATTAGCTGCCAACTCAGTGTTCTGATGGGCGTATAGGAGAGTTTGAGGTGTAGAGTAGATGTACTCGAAGAAATTAATATGAGGGGCCTATCAAGCTCTCAACACCAGAGCTCACTCCTGTGCATCAGGTAACATAGCGGCAATCTCCAAGGCAGAATGCACTGGTCCCACAAGAGATAGTTATTTTCTGTGACTGTTGTCAGGAAGACAGGGAATACATTATGCAAAAAGGATATGTGGTACTGGACCAGGGTATGTCTTCCAGGGGCAAAAGTTGATGACATCGCAGAGCAGATATCTTTTAAGGGCACAAAAGGTGATATTGTCGTACACGTTGCCACTAATGACCTTAGGGGTAAGAGATCTGCAGATTTACTTAACAAGTATAAGTCAATGTAGAAAAAAGTTTGCAAGTTAGGGTTAAATTTGAAAGTGTCTGCAATTCTGCCCAGACATGATGGGAGGAAGTATATGATGAGAGCCTTGTCAATCAGTAAGCTCTGGGGAGATTGCACAAGGCTCATTGGGTAGAATTTTTTTCAGCATAGCCTGTGCTTGCTAACATGAGAGAGTGCTTCTACAGGGATGGGATACGCTTAAATAGAAAGGGTGCAAGAATATTTCCTGAAGCTATCAAGCTATGTTAGGTGGATAAGAAAACTGCTAGCTTGGGGGGGGGGGGATTCACAGACTAAAAGATTAACATTAGCTGCAAGCAGACGCAAAAGTGATTCTTGCACTACTTCTATTGTACTGAGCAGCAGCCCACAGAGCAAGTTTCTGGGGCTTTCAAGAGCTGCTGGGAGTCATCGTGGAACGAGTAAATACATGGGCTGCATTAGGGTAACTAAGAGTAACAGGTGAATGAGAGTAACCTGCGGGTACACCAATGCTAGAAGTATAGTAAATAAATTTGATGAATTTGAAGTGCTGATCAAGACATCAAAGGCAGGTATGGTTAGGATATCAGAGACATGGTGTCACTCAGATATAAGCAATGCAAAATTGGAATTTGGGCAGTACAATGTGAACAGAAAGGATAGACAGGGTAGGAAAGGAGGAGAGGTTATGCTGTTAGTAAAGAAACACATAAAATCTAAGGAAGTGCAACCAGATGACATGGGTGGACAGTACATTGTTGAGCAGGTTTGGTGTGACATAAACACTGGGAAAGGGAAAATGAGAGTAGGATTGTGTTATAAGCCTAATGACTCTGATGAGTACAATCAACAAGTTTTTGTTTTCGTAAAGGTGATTACGATGGTCTCAGACAGTTTTTAAATTCTATACAGTAGGATCAACTGATGATGTTAAAAACAGAATTCTAAATGGGAAGCCTTCAAGGAAATATCTTAGATGCTACTAGGCTTTTCATACCAACTAAGAAATACTGTTCAAGATTTAGACCTAAATGAATGTCAGATGAACTCATGAGGCTTGCAGCAGAGAAGAGAAATGCATGGGATGCAAATTATCAGGTGACAGAGAAGCTTATGGCAGATAAAAGCTAGTCTGTAATCAAGCTGCAAAGGAGGTTAGGCATGTGAAGGCTGATTACGAGAAATCTTTGGCAAAAGATGCAAAGAAAAACGCTAACGACTTCTTTACTTATGTAAACTGTGGAAAGAAGGGGATGAATTAGATTGGTCCACTTGATGTTGGTGGTTAGACTGTTCAGGATCCTGCTCAGATAGCTGAAAAACTAAACAAGTATTTTGTATCTACATTCACACATGAGGAATTCTGTAAGGAAGGGGAGAACAGAAGTTTACTAAACTGTGACAGGGAGCAAAATGATTTTGTAATAACGGAGAGCAAAGTGGGGGAGAAATCATCGAAGTTAAACATAAAAAAGGCCTCTCGGGCAGTGGAATCTATCCTGTTATATTGGAGGAGGCAGCAAGGGAAGTAAGCAAACCCTTAGCCGTAATTATGAGATCATCCTTAGATTCAGGGGTGGGCCACATGGACCGGAGAAGTGCAAATCCTGCTCAGATAGCTGAAAAACTAAACGAGTATTTTGTATCTACATTCACACATGAGGAATTCTGTAAGGAAGGGGAGAACAGAAGTTTACTAAACTGTGACAGGGAGCAAAATGATTTTGTAATAACGGAGAGCAAAGTGGGGGAGAAATCATCGAAGTTAAACATAAAAAAGGCCTCTCGGGCAGTGGAATCTATCCTGTTATATTGGAGGAGGCAGCAAGGGAAGTAAGCAAACCCTTAGCCGTAATTATGAGAGCATCCTTAGATTCAGGGGTGGGCCACATGGACCGGAGAAGTGCAAATGTATTACCAATTCAGAAAGTGGGTTTAAAGGATGACACAAATAATTATAGACCTGTTGGTTTACTTCTGTTCCAGGGAAAATAATGGAGTCACTGGTTAAAGAAGTGATGCAGGATCACCTAGACAAGACTGCTGTAATAGTTCCGACACAGCATGGGTTTGTTAAGGGGAAGTCTTGTCTAACCAGTTTGATTGGATATTACAATGTGGTCACAAAGGAACTGAACGCAAAAAAATAATTTTGATATCATATACTAGGATTTCAGGAAAGCTTTTGATACTCTTGCACATGGAAGACTGCTGTACAAATTTGAGCGGTATGGCATTAAGGGCAAGTTGCTGCAGTGGATAAAGGGATGGTTGAGTGGGAGATGGCAAAGAGTGGTAATAAATGGACACTGCTCTACATAGAACAATGTTATTAGTGGGGTCCCCCAGGGTTCGGTGCTGGGCCCATTGTTGTTTCGTGTATTTATCCAGTAAAGACAGTATGCTACTGCAACAGGATCTAGAAAAGTTAGGCAGATGGACTGAGAGGTGACAACTGAAGTTTAACATTTACAAATTAAAAGTACTGCATATGGGTAGCAGTAACCCAAGAGAAATGTACCAACTTTGTGGTACTACACTGAGGGAGGAGGAGAATGAAATATACCTGGGGGTAATTGTGCAGTCAGATATTAAGTTATCTGAGCAATGCAGATGGGCTGCCAGAGCAGGTCATGGAGTTTTTGTCAATGATATACAGGGATTTTTTCTAGCAGAGAGAAGGAGGTGATTATCTCCTTGTATAAGGCAGTGGTCAAGCCACCACGCCTTGAGTATTGCATACAGGTCTGGAGGCCTCATTTTAGGAAAGATGTTGAGCTACTAAAACAGTTACAAATAAAGGCAACGAGATTAGTGAGTGGAACAAAGTTTTGCTGTTATAAAGATAGGCTTAACGTCTGCAAATTGTAGCATTTGGAGACTAGATGCCTGAGAGGTGATCTGATTGCATTAGCATTAGCAAAGGCACATAATGCAAGAAAGCAAGCTTATATAGCATCAGCCAAAAAAAAAAAAAAAAAACCCTTATTTCACCCATCCACTCGCTCCAAATGTTTGTCAAGTTCTGCTTTGAATCTATTTAAGCTATCAACTTCTGCAATGACAAATGGAAGTTTGTTCCCCAATCAACCACCCACTGGCTAAAGGCAAACTTCCACACATCTATCCTACAACTGTTTTCCTCAATTTCAATTTATGCCATCTCAGGTGATTATTCTGAGTAACAGGAAGAATCGCATCCACATTGAGCATGCTGAAACCATTCAAGGCTTAATACACCTCAATCAGATCACCTTGCAGGTGCCTAGTCTCCAGACACTGTAATTTACAAAACTTAAGCCTTTCTTCGTAAGAGCAACCCTTTATTCCATTCACTAATCTTGTTGCCCTTCTCTGTACTCGTTCCAACAGCTCTACATCCTTCTTAAAATGAGGCCTCCAGACCTGTATACAGTACTCAAGGTGTGACCATTGCCACACCTTGAGTACTGTATACAGGCTGGAGGATAATAATAACACAAGGGGATAATAACCTCCTTATCCCTGCTAGAAAAATTCCTGTATATCATTGACAAGACACCATGAGCTACTCTTGCAGACAGTCTGAACTGCTCAGAAAACTTCATATCTGCTGCACAATTACCTCCAGGTCCTTTTCATTCTCTACCATTGTCAGTGTGGTACCACAGAGTAGATACGTTACTCTTGGATTACTGCTTCCCGTATATACTACTTTACATTTGTCAATGTTAAACTTCATTTGCCACTGCTTAGCCCATCTTCTCAACTTTTCTAGCTCCTGTTGCAGCAGCGCAGTGTCATTAAAAACCCTGCCAACC
This sequence comes from Mastigoproctus giganteus, assembly GCF_048544385.1. NCBI lineage: Eukaryota > Metazoa > Arthropoda > Arachnida > Uropygi > Thelyphonidae > Mastigoproctus > Mastigoproctus giganteus. The sequence continues at coordinate 114,912,668 of NC_143580.1, read as the reverse complement.
TTCGTATCGTCTGCAAACTTGAACATTAAGCCTAATATACCATCATCAATATCATTTATAAATACAGAAAACAACAATGGACCCAACACTGAACCCTGAGGGACTCCACTAATAACATTAGTCCACAATGAGCAGTGTCCATTGATTACCATTCTCTGTCTTCTCACACTCAACCGTCCCTTTATCCATAGCAGCAATTTGCCTCCAATGCCACGCTGCTCCAATTTGTGCAGCAGTCTTCCATGTCCAACAGTATCAAAGGCTTTTCTAAGATCCAAATATATGATATCAAAGTTATGCTTTGCATCCAATTCCTTTGTGACTACATCATAGTATCCAATCAGATTAGTCAGACAAGACTTCCCCTTAACAAACCCATGCTGTGTCCGAGCTATAACTGAAGTCTTGTCTCGATGATCCTGCAATGCTTCTTTAACCAGTGCTTCGATTAATTTCCCTGGAACCGAAGTTAAACTAACAGGTCTGTAATTAACTGTGTCTCCCTTTGATCCTCCTTTGTGGATTGGGCTCACATTTGCACATCTCCAGTCCATGGGTACCTTCCCTGAGTCCAGAGAAGCTCTCATAATTATGGCCAAGGGTTTGCTTACTTCCTTTGCTGCCTCCTTTAATATAACTGGATAGATTCTATCCACCCCAGGTGCCTTACTTGTGTTTATCTTCAACAATTTCTCCTCCACTTTACTCTCAGTTATTACAAAATTATCTAGCTTACTGTCACAGTTGAATACACCTCTGGCATTCCCCTCGCTGAATGACTCCTCATGTGTGAATGTCGATGCAAAATATTCATTTAGTTTGTTAGCTTCCTGAGCAGGATCATCAATAGTTGAAACATCGATATCAAGTGGACCAATCTGATTCATCCCCTTCCTTCTAGAGTTTACATAAGTAAAGAACTCTTTGCTGTTTTTCTTTGCATCCTTTGCCAAAGATTTCTCGTAATCTGCCTTCGCCTGCCTAACCTCCTTTGTAACTTGGTTACAAACCAGCTTATATCTATCATAGGCTTCCATGTCACCCATTAATTTATATGTATCCGATGTATTTTTCTTCTCTGCCACATGTCCCATTAGTTCATCTGACGTCCATTTAGGCCTAAACCTTGAACAGTATTTCTTTGTTGGTATGAAAGCCTAGTAGCTTCTAAGATTAATTCTTTGAATGCTTCCCATTTTGAATTTGCTGTTGGTAATATCATCAGTTGGTTCCACTGTATAGAATTTAAATACTGTCTCAGACCACCGTAGTCATCTTTATGAAAGCAAAAACCCTTCCCTTTACCCTTGATGGTAGTCACCTCTTTGAGTAAATCCCACTTCAGCAGGAGCAACAGTGCGTAGCACATGCTTCTTGATTACACCGGGGTTTGAGCCCGTGCCCACCAAATACGGAGGATGCGGAAAGGTCAGGGAATGACCACCGCATATCTCCAGAGCAATATGCCGTTAGTTGCTAATGCTCCTAAAAACCAAATAACAAACAAACAAATCACTTCAGCACACTGTGATCGCTGCCGCATAGTGTTTCATTTATCTGATTGAGCTGTATAAGTCCTTGAATTAGTTCTCACAATATTGGTCAAAATTTTAATACTGGTATTCCAAAAAAAAACATTTTTCGCAATAAATTTTGATGACAATTAGGTGCAATAAAGTTGGGAAAAAACAAGTAATTACTTGAATTCATGTTTTAAATCAAACTTTTATTACAATAATAAATATTCTAGCAAAAATTATTAAACATACAGTTATTCTAAAAACAGAAGAATAAGCATCCATGCTACCTGTCCTAATAAAGTGAGCTCTTAAGAAACTCAATAGTGTTAATCATTTAAACTGGATCTAATTTGGTACATATTTAATTAGCGGCAGAAAACATCCTTTTGGATTCTGTGCTGGTTGGTGCTTTGTACTGAGATAGTCCTAGATGAGTTGCAGTTTAACCCCCTTATTCCCTCATCTTCAGAAAGTCTTATTTCCTTTTTATCAAAAATAAAAAATATTTCCTTTTTGACTTTTTATGGCACTATATCCGTATTAACGAAAGAAGGGGACTGACGGTTAATCTTGGTGAGGAAACCAATTCTAAGTTGGTGGGGAGGGGTATTTATTTATTTATTAATTTTTTTATTTCCCTGTATCTTAGTATTGCCATCAGTGGCCATTTTTATATATTACCTGGTCTTGGCGCATTATAGCCTTAGTTGCTAATGCGCCAATAAAATCCAAATCAAATTCATATTCAAGCCATCAGTGGCCATTGTTATTATTTCATATAGCAGCTCCTCTCAAGCACTAAGCCACACAAGCTACCTGACTATATTAAAAAATGAGAATTTGCAGGTTCCTTCCATGGAGTGTGGTGATCTCTCTTCTTATTTGAACTCTGCATCTCTGCTGTATAGCTCTTCCAGTGCTGTCTTCTTTTGGGAACAGTTCCTTGTTAATACTGAAGGAAATTACCACAGCAGTAGTAGAAGTCAAGGCATTATCTGACTGGCTTGTTATTCAACTTCCGGATTAACTGCTAACACCAGAACGTGCCAGGTGGGGAACCCTTCACTATATAGCGGGACGCTCCCAGAACTGGACCTGAACTGAACCCAAAACTACCACTGGAAGTCTGCAAGTCCTCTGAGCAACAACCACAAACCCCTCTTTTGGTGTAGGCACCTTATTTATTGAATTGATTGCAAGTTACACTCGCCCCTTGTACTACTTTTTTTATACGCAAGCTTATGTGCAAACCCCAGCAGGGTTTGCACACATTTACCTATCTCCTCCTATCTAATTTAAACCCCACCCAATCACAGTGTTATTCTTTAAACTCACTCTTCTTCCTTTGGTAGGAAAAACAGAATATTTTTCCCATACAACGAAACGCTTTCATCTTTTACCTCAAGATCACCTGTTCACAAAACATTTGAACTGCTCCATACCGACACCCTTTCCCAAAATGCACTGAGTGTCGCATCATCAAGTGGCGGTGTAATAGAGGGATTAAACTATTGTTCAGAAGCTTTTAATTTTAACCCTTCCACACCTGCCTTACCACTGTTCACCAAATTCCTTATTTGCACTACCAGGCCTACTCCCACTAATGGAAATATTTCTGTAATGATGTTTTCGTTATTCCTTAAGTGCCTTATTTCCACACAGAAATACACTGGTGTGCAAAACTTAAGGACCAGTCAGATTTTCACCTGTAGCTTCTCATAGTGGTGGCCTGGATATGGGAAAAGCATACCTCGTGAGGTATAGAAATGATGAAGGAAACGACACCAACGCAACAGCGGAAACAAAACTGTACAAAGGGACTTGATTCAAAAATGGCAACGTAGCACTGGCTGCCATGATACAGATGCATCACCGCCAAAGATGGAACAAAAGGAAGAGGTGATCCTCAGTAGGAGATATGGCCCCCCCCTAATGTTGATGCAGGCTTTGCACTGCCTGTCCATACTTAGAACAATGTTGTTAATAAGTTATTGTGGTAACATCATCCATTCCTCTGTCATCGCCATCTTCAGCTGGTGAACATTTTCTGGTGGGTGTGGACGTGCCACTAGGCATCTCCCCAGAGCATCCTATATTTGTTCGATGGGATTTAGATCAGTGGAATAGGCAGGCCAAACTACGAAAAATGTCCTCACTTTCTAAAAGCATATCACAGCCGCAGTGCGATGGGGTTTGGGGTTATCATCCATAAACATGAACTCGGGGCCAATGGCACCTCGGAACAGATGCATATGGAGAAGGATTACCTCAGTACAGTAGCGTGCGCCGGTTACAGTACTGCCTTCCAGTATCTGGAGTTGTGTACGTCCATCCAAGATAACGCCTCCCCAGAAGAGAACACCTCGACCACCATATCAATCCCTTTCGGTGATGTTTGAGGGGGGGTGATACCATGTGCCAACGTATCGCCAGATTAGCTGACGTCCAGAATCGCTGCTGAGACTGAATCTACTCTCATCAGTAAAGAGTATCTTATCCTATTATGCTGCTGTCCAGTCCTTGTGTTCAATGCACCATGGTAAACGGTGTCTGATGGGCAGTGTTAAAAGGACACAGCGTACTGCAATCGGGTAAACAGTCCACTTTGTGGAGTCGCCTGGCCAAATAAAGCGCAATATCCTGCATCCTGTGCAACTGGTTTGCAATGGATCTTGCTGTCTGGTGTCGGTCTCATTGGGTCTCATTGTTTTTCGTGGACGACCACCCGCTGGTCCTTCGAATAATTGTACCTGTCATTCTGAAGGTCGGCCATGCACATGAGACGATGCTATGGGCGATACTGAACTCTGCAGCCACACTCCTCACACTTCGACCTTCCCAAGCTTCCCAATTATTCGACCCCGGGTAAAGTCATCCAGTTGTTGTCTGCAGCACTGTATGAAACTGCTGCTTTTATCTGTTTATGTGAGCCCTCTCATCACAATTCAAATTTTTACACGTGCACCAGCTATCTACTGAAAGGCTACAGTTATGTAGCTCGCTACAGGCTGTTTCATTTGATTTTGTGGTTGTAACCTTTAGAAACAGTGTTGGTCCTTAAGTTTTGCACACCAGTGTATATTTGTAAGATTTTGTCTTACAGTTTCATGACGTTTTCAGGTTTCCATTGCATTTGTACTCTGTATAACAATCCCTCATTTGCAAATTCAGCAGTATTAATGATTTATTGTCATCGATTTTATAACTTTATGCGAATAAATCAAATAATTATTTTTTAAATTAGTTCCGAAAAACCGGTATTTTTGTATCAATACTGGGGTTTGAATACCCGAAAAAAAATTACCGGGATCCCGGAATCTTGGTATTGTAAGCACTACCTTGAATGGTTTGAGCAAGCTCAACCCATTCAGTGGGGAGTAGAGGACAGATTCCTATCCATTCCTCCCCACTGCCCCCTATTTTTCCCTCTGGTGGGGTGTGGTCCCACTGATCTTGTTGGGGTTGCCTTCCCTATTGGCCCCATATTTCTGTCTTTCCCTCTCCCACTCTTCAGTCACCCCCTGCAATGTCTAAACCTCACAGCATATGTTCTACACCTGGTGTCAGAAACCTGTGGCTCTTTAACCTTTAGCCCACATTAAACACAATTTGAAATGGAATTAGAGGACTTAAAATTCAAGGACATTTGGAGAGGCAAAAGGCTGTCCTTGCAATTCTACACAAATGGACAGCAATAGATGAATTGAAAAAGCAAGACCAAATTGTGTTCAATACGTGGAGTAGTTTACCAGACACTTACATAAATTTAGAAATATTTGCGTTTGGACTTCTCTCAGTTTTTGGTTTGACTAATTTCTGCAGACAAATATTTTCGATGAACTTTATTTAAAGTAAATCAAGAACCATCTGAACAATGCGAATCTCTCAGCATGTTTAAAGGTGAAAATTATGGCATACTCTCCTGATGTTGCGAGACTCGCTCAAGAAGTTCAGCAGCAGAAGTCACATTAATTTGTACCTAATTGGATGTTTGTTACATTTTTTTCAGTATCAATAAATAATATTTCAAAATATATATATTTTTTTAATAAAACACATCGTTATATTCCATTTCTTAAAGAACTCCCTCACCCCTCACCCTCCTTCCAGCTTGAGCTGAGGTGTAGCTCTTCTGATTCTCTCTTTTTTTTTTTAATTAGACCAAAAATGACTCTTCACTCAAAATAGGTTGCTGACCCCACAATCAAAAATTTAACTGCCCAAATTGAAATGTGCACTAGCACTTACGGCCTGTAAACCCATCAGCACCTCATTCCTGAAAATGGGGTGTGTTTTTTTGGTTTTTTTTTAACATAAGCCCTAGCCACTGAAATCTCAGGAAATTTATTACTCTGGCAGGCCGCCAGAGTAATAAAATTCTAAACTACTGGGTACCTGTTCTGCCTCCACAGGCTGTGTGGGCAACGTTGGGCCTCAGCAGGGGTTCAGTGGCTAAAAAACCAGAAGAACAACAGTACACAACATTACACATATACACTTTTAAGTCTCTGGCCTTTCCAGCGAACTGGTACACCCACAATGAAAGCAACACAGAGATGGGGGGAACCCTGGTGCTGCTTGACACCAAATACACTCTACCATAATAGTGGAGATGGGGGAAACTCCTTGTGCCATTAGACAATTAACACGTACCATAAGGATGACACAGAGATGGGGGAAACCCCTGGTGCCCTTTGACCCTAAACTGGTCACTGGAAACAGACTTTTACACATTTTTGAAAGCCAATGAATTCTCCATATGATATTCTTATGTGGCTTTAATTTGAATTGACTAGTTACATTACCGCCAGTTAATGATATGAAAATAGTCTTTTGTAGTTTTGAAATCAGACAATTTCTTCTGGTAAATTGCAGTGTACGTACATGAGGGCAAGTTCTTCCGGAATAATCCTTTTTTGTCCATTTGATTTCCATTCATCCCCCCCCACCCAACTTTCCCCATAGTTTCTTCTGGATCTGCACTAGCAACTTCTGTCAGTTTTATATTATGCAATCCTGCACAAATATTGCGTTTCAAAACCATCCCCAGCTTAAATTGATCAGAGTTACTACATTTGCCATCACCTTCTCTTGAATCATTGCAAGGTTAACTGAAATTTGATGCATGTTTTTTTGCTAATTCTTAATTTTAAAAGTCTTTCCATTTCTTCTGTTATGCTATGGGATAAGTGGAATTAATTCATTGACTATTCAAACCCATTTTCACATGTTTTCTCTCTTTACCTTTGTTTTGGTTTAATTTTCAGTTTGTAAGGCACATTAGCTTCTATTGTCTTAAGTAAATCATCTGTTTTTTTACTCTGGGATGGTCACAGTTGTCATTTACAAGGACTACTGAAATTATAACATCTTTTCATGCCAAAGATGTGACACTTGTTATACTTATTGCATTGTAGGAACACTGTCAAACTTAATTTTTGTTTTCTCCTTAAGAAAATAAAGGCATAGAAAACTAATTAACCTTTGCAAGGCCTGGCAGTGTATTCGTAATGCTCTTTTTAATAGTGAGTTCTGTTTTTCTTAAGAAAAATCATCAGTGTTCATTTTCTAGATTAAGATTAATTTCTTAAAACTCTAAGTTGGTTGGTACTTTTCCCTGCAACAGATGTTATGTCAACAGATCTGCAATTCCTCATCACCTTTTGATCCCCCTTTATGAATTGGGAATATTCATACATTTTCAGTCCATAGTGACCCCTCCCTAAATCCAAGGATGCTTTCATAATTATGGCTAAGGGTTTGTTTGCTTGCCTCCTTTGCTGCCCCCCTCAATCTAATTGGATAGATTCCATCCACCCCAGGCATCTTTTTTATATTTAGCTTCAACAATTTCTCTTCTGCTTTTCTTTCAGTTATCACAAAATAATATAGAGTTTGATATATTTCTGGCACTCCCTCTCTTACAGACTAATTTATATGTACAATAGGTTCTGTATCACCTGATAATTTATATGCATCCGATGCATTTTCTTCTCTGCCTTTTGTGCTAATAGTTCATCTGACATCTATTTAGGTCTAAGCCTTGATCCGTATTTCTTTGTTGATACGAAAAGCCTAGTAGCTTTTATGTTAACTTCCTTGAATGCTTTCCATTTAGAATTTGCTGTTGGTAACATCATCAGTTGGTCCCACTGCATAAAATTTAAAAACTGTCTGAAACTTCTGTAGTCACTCTTACAAAAGCAAAAACCCTTCCCTTTACCCTTGACAGTAGTTAAGTCTTTTTTAATTAAATTCCACATTAGTACACTGTGATTGCTGCCACACAGTAGGTTTTTTACCTGCAAAAAAAATCACTGCTGATAACCAGATCAAGAGTATTATTTCCTCTTGTTTCCTCTCTAACATGTCGCTGTAGTAAAAAGTCATACAATAAATCTACAAAAGTCTTGCTAATGTGTGTGTGACCAGACCACAAATTTCAGGCAACATCTGAAAAGTTAAAATCTCCCATCATAAAACATTCTGATTTACTAGCCCACTCTCTTTCTCTGTATCCCTGTTTATTATGCTCATCACAGTCGTTATGTTACTCAACATTGTAAAAAAAAAAAAAAAAAAAAAAAAGGTAAAGTGCAGCCATTATCAACCCACTACAGGACGGAAGCCTCCTCAACAATTCATGCTGAGAGAAATGGACCATAATCTGCCATGCTGGTCCAGTGCGGGTTGCCAGATCGACCATATTCAGCAGTCAGGGGCTTGAACCCCAGTCTACTCAAAGAGCGTGTGCTACTGCACTCCCGCTCCTGACCACTCGGCTACGGAGGCCTACTGGTCCCCAACACCTTGCTTTCCACACTGCTGCATGTTCCACTGCCATAGATTTAATATGCTTCTTAACTAAGAGCATAATCCCTCCTCTCCTGTATACATTGTACTCTCCATGTTCAAATTCAGCATCACTTATGTCTGAGGGATACCATGTCTCTACTGTCCCTACAATATCTTCATTTGATAGCTTAATCATTACTTAAAATTCATAAGATTTATTTACATTGCTCCTAGCATTGATGTACATGCAATTATACATACACATGTTCTTTCCCTTAGTTACCCTAACACAGCCTATGCATTTACTTGTTCCACGATGACCCTGCAGCTCTAGTCAATCTAATAGACTGTTCCATCCCACCCCCAAGCTAACAATTTTCCGAATTTGCTATCACTGCCTCGAAAAACATTAGGAAATATTCTTGCATCTCTTCTATTTAAGTGTATCCCATCCCTGTAAAAGCAGTCTCTCCTGTTAACAAGCACAAACCATACTGAGAAAGTTTCTACTCCCATGAGCCTTGCGCATTCTTTTCACGACCAAATTGTTGACAAGGCTCTCGACAAGCACTCCCTCTTATCGCACCCAGGCAGAATTGCAGACACTTTCAAATTCAATTCGAACTCATGACTTTTTCCCAACATTGCCCAGTGCTTGTTAAGTAAGTCTTCAAATCTCCTACTCTTAATATCATTAGTGCCAACGTATTAAAAGCACAAAAGGTGCTCTTAAAAGTTGATATCTGCTCTACAACATGATCTACTTTTGTCCCTGGCAGATATACCCTGGTCCTATTCCAACTATCCTTCTTACACAAGGATAGTTCCCCATTTCTGTTGTCACTTCAGCCAAGGATAAAGCTGACCTGCTAGCATCCCATTTTTCTTCCAGCTCATGTATTAATGATCTTGGTAAAACACCTCCCACCATTCCCAACACGCTCCATTCAATGCCTCCTGTGGTCTTCCATCAGAAGGATTTTGATGAATTTTGATGCTAAGAAAGCTCCAGGTCCTGTTGGTATTTCTCCACTTGTTCTCAAAACCTGTGCTCCTGAACTTACTCCTATTCTTTGCCGCCTTTTTTCACTTTCTTATTCCAAAGGTGTTTTTCCTTCTGCTTGGAAATTTGCTCATATCCAGCCAGTTCCTAAAAAGGGTGACAAATCCCTCCCATCCAATTATCGTCCCATTGCAATTACTTCTACTCTTTCTAAAGTAATGGAGAAATCAATTAACCGCCAACTCTTAAACTACCTAGAAACCTTCCGTCTGATCAACGATCGCCAGTATGGATTCCGTCAGTGTCGATCCACTGGTGATATTCTGGCTTATGTTACCCATTTATAGACTAATTCAATTAGTAAATTAATAAGAGGAGTATACCTCAATATAGTACGTGGAACACTTCCGTATGATACCCTCCAGAAATTAAAACGGAAAAAACGAAAAAATCGACAACTTACCGGTACATTAAAGTAAAATATAAATAATTAAAGTAAAATATAAATAATCAATTTAACACAATTCAAAATCAATTCAAAACAATTAAAATTCAAATTAACGCAATTAAAAGAATCTAGCGAAAATATTCAAAACGATTTTCCTTCCTGAAGCTGACAATGCTTTTCGGCCGACTGTCGTGATCACAGGAATGAAAATTACCGAATCAGGCTAAACCTGCAACTTAAATAGTGATTATATGTCTTCGCGCATGCGCGTAAAGGTCCACGCATCGGAGATCAAATATGGCCGCCGAACATTAACAGAATTCTCGTGTAATTTAATTTCAACGGTTTCTGCAATTAATAGTCGCGTATAATTACGTTGAACGTTAAGTATTTTGGCCTCGTTAAATAAAAAAGTATGTTTTTCGTTAATGGCATGAAAGGCTAATTCTGATGCTGCTGAACGAGAAGCACGAACTGAGGCTTCGTGTTGATTTACACGAATATTAAGAGAAAACCGCGTCGAACCCTGGTGAGACGAGTCGCAATCACCGCAAGAAATGTTGTATACTAGATCATTAATTTGTGTTGCGAACGCGAAAAGAACCGAGCGATTGTTCAGTATAGTGTGTAACTTCCGTATAGGCCTAGCTATAATTTTAAATTCGGTGTCTTTAAAGAATCTGTTAAGTTTGTGCCACTGTTCAACATATGGGACAGAAATAAAGTATTTTTTGATATTACTATTGTTGATTGGTGTAGTATTTTTTATCCTATCCTTAGCTTGTACCCTAATTCGATTTATTGTGTTAATGGGATAACCCCTGTTCAAGAATCTGCTAGTTAATATTTGTATTTCTGAGTCCAAAGCAGAATCCGTCGTTGAATATTTATAGGCATTTAGAAATTGATTAAAGATAATCGATCTTTTGTAGGTGAACGGGTGGTAGCTATTATAATGAAGAAGCATACCGGTGTTTGTGGGTTTTCGATAGATGCTAAATTGTATTTTGTTCGAGTCACGGGTAAGCGTGAAATTTAGGAAGTTTAATGACTTAGTATCCGTATCTTCCCTTTCCAATGTAAATTTGAGTCTAGAATGAATATTATTAAACGAATGTAAAATGTCTTGGATAGTACTACTATCAGTAATAACTAGAACATCGTCTAAATACCTCCCATAGTATGTGATACGGGGACGAAAAGGTGTCAAATGTATCTGTTCAATCGTTGAGAGATAGATCTCTGACATTAAGCCACTCAAGCTCAAACCCATTGGTAATCCAAAAATTTGTTTGTACACCTTGTCTCGAAAGGTGATGTAGTTAGCCTCAGCTAATAGTTTAATTAAGTGAAAAATTTCCTTAATGGGCAGCTTCATATAATTAATCGGTGTCGAGTTTTTATTTAACATATCCCAAATAATATCTAATGTGTATTCAACGTTTACATTCGTATATAATGAGGTAACATCTAATGAGAATAAATTGTCATTGTCGCCGAGTCTACAGTCTTTAAGATTATTAAATAATGTATCGTAATTCTTAATCCCAAATTGTATAACCTGTCTAAAAGGTTTTATAATATTATATACATGTGTGGCTAAGGCTGAAAATGCCGAGGTCCTGTAGGAAACAATAGGTCGAATCGGAAATCCAGGCTTGTGTAATTTTACCTGACCAAAAAGTGCAGGAATATTGTATGTTCTGGACTTCAATTCCTTCAACTGAACCATAGTAATGTAGTCGTTTTTACGATATGTGGTTAACGTTTTATTGTATTGATTTACCAAATTGGTAAACAGTGCCGGGTCCACTTCACGATAAGTGGAGGTATCAGACACAACTGAATCTAACTTATTAATATAATCATGTTTATCTAGTATTACCACTGTATCTCCTTTATCTGCCCTCTGTATAATAATGTCCTTATTTTCTCGAAGTTCTCGTAAAGCTGAACTGTCATGTGTATTCAATTTAGGAAGTCGCGTTTCTTTTATGTTATTTACTACTTGGTTAACTTGTTGAATAAATACATCTTTTTGTGGAACACTACGAAGTCCAAATTCAATATCAATTACGCATTGTTTTTTTGGCAGCTTTCGAGGTGGTAAATTATAATTTAATCCTTTGGATAAAAGTGAAATCTGGTCTTGCGATAGTGTACACGAGGAAAGATTTGTAACCTGTTGATATGTTGGTTCATTGGATACTGGGTGAGGGGGTGTTCGTGAACTAGCCGACATATTCTGTGGTAGTGCGTTATGTGTCTGTGGGGGGGGGGGATGTCACCCAACTCGTGTGAACTTGGTCGCAAGCTCGCGACAATGTGTTAGAATTCGCATGAACGTGTCTTGAACTATTCGATAATGTTTGCAACTTATTAACGTGTCTGTGTTTTATTTCTGAGGCTTGTGCTTCCCGTCGCAAATCTATGGAGGTCTTCAATACAGACCAATCGTTCGGATGTAGATAATTTTTTAATTTATCGCGAAGCTTCCTAACCTGGGAAAGGTATTTTTGTTTATCCGAATATCGAGATTTTAAGGCAAGCTTAACAATATTACGTGATGTCGCCAGTGATAGTCGTTTTATGCCTGAAATTTTTTGATTTAAATTCACCCTGGCAAACTTCGGAACGATGTTGTTTTGAAGGCAATATTTTAGGAAAGAAATATGGTAACTTTGGGCCGAGTACCTTAGTGTAGATTTAATGTAATTTTGTACCAAGCCATTCAAAAAATCTCCCATAATTGTGTGTATCGATTGTATACTACTGGAGAGACAGGAAGTGAATGAAATAGTCAATAAGAGTTTGAAAATTAATTAGATAGTATGAATCAGAGCTGTAATACTCAATATGTTCTACGTTGATAATAATATTAGTAATATTTACTAATATTATTATCAACGTAGAACATATTGAGTATTACAGCTCTGATTCATACTATCAGACTAATTCAATGGAAAGTTTCGGTGAAACACAAGTAGTTGCTCTTGACATCTCAAAGGCTTTTGATCGTGTTTGGCATAAAGGTTTTCTAAACAAGTTTCCATCTTATGGTTTGCCAACTGTTTTTAGTAATTGGTTATCCAGTTTTCTCTCTGATCGCTCACTGAGGGTGATGGTAGATGACTCTCTGTCTTCTAACTTCTCCAATGCCAGTGTCCCCCAAGGTTCCGTTCTTTCCCCCCACTCTTTTCCTCTTGTATATTAATGACCTTCTCCATTGACTGGAAATCCTATCCAGTCTATGCTATCCTATCAATCAGCTTCAACTTCTATAAAATCTGCTACCAATTCCTTAAATGCCGATCTTCAGGTAATTCTCCAGTGGGGCAAAGACAACTTAATTGATTTCAACCCTTCTAAAACTCAGTCTTGTCTTATATCTCGCAAAAATGATTCTTCTGCTCCTATGCTTATCTTTAGTGACACTCCAATTTCTAGGCAAAATGATATATCTCTTTTGGGGATTACCCTGACTTCTAATCTCTCTTGGCACAACCACATTACAAATATTGCTTCCTCTGCATCTAAAAAACTTCATCTAAAAAACTCGGCGTTACTTTTCTTCCAAACAGCAGCTCACTCTGTATAAATCGCAAATCCGCCCTGCCATGGAATATTGTTCCCACATCTGGGGTGGTGCCCCCAAAATCTCTCTCAGGCTTCTTGATTCCATTCAGAAGAGGGCAGCTAGGTTAATTAATGATTCATCTCTAACAGAGTCTCTCCACTCGCTTTCTCATAGACGTACTGTTTCTGCTGCATGCCTCTTCTACAGATACTTCCATGGGCTATAATTCCCACTCTCTCTTTCAAAACAGTCCGAACAAGCGCCGCCACCAGCCAACATCCATTTACTGTCCAACTTCAAACCAACAGAACCAACTTTTCATCTTCCTCATTTATTCATTCAACTGCCGTTTTCTGGAACAACCCTTCTTCATACGTATTTCCTGAAAATTACAATCTATAGAAGTTCAAGTCCAATGTCAACAAATATCTTCTTTCGTCTTCTCAACCTCCAACCTAAGCACGGTACTAAGTACTATAGGTTGTAATACCTCTCGTGTTTGGGGTTCACATAAAAAATTTCCCTGACAATAGCTACCTCCTGTGGACCCGTGATTTCTGCCTTGGGGATTGCCATTGTGATGTCTGATGCGCAAGTGTGAGCTCTGTCGTTGAGATGGGCAGCTGAGAGCTTGATGAGCCCCCATTTTAAATCCTTCGAGAGCATCCACCTTCTCTTCAAACTCTCATAAATGCCCATCGGAACACTGAGTTAGTGCCTAATTTCTTTACACTCTCTGCACTGAACACACAAAGACTCGGTTGTTGTCATGTCTTATTTCTGTAAAATCTACAAACATTGCACAAGTTACACATTTAGTTAGGTCGTGATTCGTAGAATAATTCCCCCCCCCCCCAAGCCATTGCACTTCTACTTTGTGCCCATAGGACTGAAAACATCAAACAACTGGCCGAAATGATGAACACAGAATTGGCAATAATAAGTCCGTGTGGCTTAACTTCCCAATTACAGCTGGTAGATGTCAGCATCAATAAGCCTTTCAAGAATAACGTGCTAGAGCAATAGAATAAATGGATGATAGAGGGGGGAACCATGATATGATGCCTATGGGAAGGATGAAGCGTCCATCAATAGCAACAAGTGTGTGAATTGGTGCTGAAGTCATGGCATGATATTAAGACTGAAATTGCGGTTGTCCTTAAAAAAATGTGGTATAAGTAATGCAGTGGATAGCACTGAAGATCATTTATTGTATAAGAGTGACAGTGACACTAGTGAAGGGGATAATGATGATTATGATGATGTTGAAGATAATGATGACCAAGTCAGTAATGAATCTGAAGTTCAATAATACTAAAATAATAAGAGTAATAATCCTGTACCTTTCTTTATTGGCTTTTGGGTTTTATTTTTATTGAATTTTAAATTTGCCATTCCAAAATTAGGATGGGCCTTCCATGTCACAGCATTTTATAGGCCGGCAAATACAGTAATTAATTTACAGTGATACATATTATGCTATCAGGTGTACGTTATACAGCATGCTGATGCCTCCATAGCCAGATGGGCAAGAGCAGCAGTGCATAGCACATGGTTCTTGATTAGACCGGGGTTCGAGCCTGTGACCGCCAAATACAGAGGATATAGAAAGATCGGGGAATGACCACCCGGAGCAATATGGTCTTAGTCGCTAATGCTCCTAAAAACCAAATGACAAACAACAAACAAACATACCTCATGCTATCAAGTACAAGATAGAAGCCTGACGTAGCCGAGTGGTCAGGAGCCAGAGTGCATAGCACGCATTCCTTGAGTGGACCGGGGTTCAAGCCTGTGACTACTAAATACGATAAATATTTGTATTGTCGATTTATTGTAAACTCTACTGACTTAGTTGTTGTGCCGGAGTATAAACAGAAAATTTATTATTTATTATGCTGTAATATTATTTATTATTTATTATACTGAAAATTTATTATTTATTATGTTGTACCATTACATTTGCACAGTTTTAAATTGTTTATATCCTTACTAAAAATAAAATTCCTTAGTTAAAAACAACAAAAAAGAAAAAACATGTCAAACTATGTGATTAGAACATTCGAGGTATTTATTTAATGACAATTAAAACCCTACTATTCTACTGCACTACTAGTAATAACTGAAATAAAACTGTTTGTCAAATACAGTTTAATATGTTAATCTATCAAAAAGAAGGTAAAAATTTCCAAAAAACATATCCATTGCCATGAGCTCAAAATTCTTCGTCTGCACACTTTGTACACCCATACCCAAATAGGTATCCAATTCACTCCTGGAACTTTGTAATGTGCTATAGCAGCACTATGTTATTGCCATTTTAAAAATGAAGCACATTAGTAGTAAAAGAGTATTTGAGAAACTAATTACAGTGGATTCCGGTTATATGGGCCACCGGTTAATCTCGACAGCCGTTTATTTGGGGCAAATCTTAAACACAAAACCCAATCGAGAAAATAGCCAGGGTTTACTTCGCTTAATTGGGACAGCATACCATTTAATCGGGGCAGGAGACCGCGGCACTGGAGATTACCCTACGATTGTCTCCGACGGTACCACGTGGTTCAGTCGAAATTCTGGATATCACAACCATAAAACAATAAAAACAATTAGCAGTCACCTGTTTATTGGGCTTTTCTGTTAGTGAAATCTATCATAAACGGACAATAAACTCGATCTTACTGAATTTGCGATAATACCGACAGCTGGAATTCTGTGGGTTATTATGGTGAAATGTGTTTACACTTTCGTGAAATCTTCAATCATATAAAAAAATTAATTTTCTTATCTTTTCTTCATTCCTATTTTTAAAGCTTTGTAACTCGTTACTCCATTGTCACTTGCACGTATCGTGTTACTTGCAATTTGTGTATGCCGTGTTCTTTGTTATTGATTGCTTATCTTTTTACTGTTTTAAATTTTAACCCCTACCCACAAATGTCCGTGAACAGAAATGTTAACTAGTTAGTACGTCCATATTACAGTACGTATTAATTATTCCGATTTTTCATGTATCATTTAATTTTTTAATTGGTAAGGTAATAAAGGGTAAATTTGTGCTTAATATATCTTTACTTTTATAGCGTGTGGATAATATTCCTCCTATTTTCTCTAAATAGAATTAAAATTCAATTCACAAACGTGATCACAATGACCGGCGCTTACTGCACATTGTATAGTGAACAGTACTTTACTATGGTGAGTTCGTTGTAACGTGATTTGATTGTACAGTGAACCAATTGTAAAGGGGGGGGTCCGTTGTATTTTTAACTATTTACATGAAACTTCGGATAATTGGGGCAGCCGCTTAATCGAGCCAAAACGCACTAGTCCCGATGTGTCCCAAATAACCGGAATGGACTGTATTTTATTTATATACATAAAAAACATGCAAACTTTTATTTTCAAATATTTTCTGTTTTTTCATTTTATAGCTAAATGTATGGTGTTATGGTGACTTCACTGAAGATGATGCTAAAGAGTTTGGTTACCGACCATAAGTGCTACATTGATGCTCGAAACATTGGTGTGGGCCAGACTGTAAAAGGATCAGAGAAAAGTTTAAGTGATGGTTTTGAAATAAACTGTGAATTAGACTGCATAAAGATTAAATTTTCATATTAAATTTAAGGCTGTTTTAATGTTTAGATTTCTTAAAGAATCAATTCTTAGGATTGTTGTGGTAATAATGAATCATGCCTTCCAAAAATTAATCTGTGTTTTTAAGATTTCAGATTACACAGTTCTATAATGTATAAAATCTTTACGTATTATGGCTTAAATTTATTAATGGAGGTTAGCTACCTGTATCCAGTATTTAATTTTTTACAACTTTTCTAATAACTAAAAAGCTGTTTTATGATGGCAGTTGGCTGTGCTATATTGATATACATCTCTTGGTTACATTTCTACTCAACGAATTTACTACAAGGACATATATCTAAAAATCACTGAATTTTTTTTTTTTTTTTTGTAACCAGAGAATATTATATTTATAAGCATTGACCAACGTTAAAAGATTTTCACAATAAAACAATACAAATTTGCTTTGTTTATAGTGAATTATTGATATTTCTTCAAGTCCAGTGATCATCCATTGCTTTTATTTTTAAAGATTGTAAATTAGAAACTTCATGTTTTCAGTGGTAATATTTTTTCCCCCATTGTCAAATTGAACTATCTGAGATGCAAAGGTTGCTGTAGGTCAATTATAAGTATAGATCCTTATTCTAAAATTGTATAAATAAACAGCTGATGTTATTTTTTAATTTTTTGTTTTTGTTGAAATTTCAGTAAATTTATTATCAAAATTGTAAATTTTGTTGTCTTTAAGACAATTAAATTTTTGCAAGTGTTCTTTAATTACTAGGCAGTTTCCACTTCACTATTGTGTAGATACTGTATGCAGGTAAAACTTTGCACGTATGTAAAGAATGTATGTGACCAGAATATTTTGATTCCGTGCAGCTCTCCATAGAAACACATTTATCATCAGACAACTCCTGGTGATAGGAAATTATGTAAAATAATACTTTGCTAGATAAAATTGAATATACTGTAGAAAGGCTACCCATTGAATGAAATGCTATGCCTTTTAATAATAATAAATGATATAATATACTGGTGCTAAAACTGGTGTAGATGCAAGTTTCAATGAAAATAAATTAACATTGTTTAAAAACAATGTTTGCCTTTCTTCCATGAAGAATGTGACACTTTAAAAAATTGTCCAGTATAAAAAATTTTTAGTGATACATTGAATGCCATTACATTGTCATTAGACAAATTCAGAGAATGTGAGAAAATAATTATATAAATGTTTTTTTTTTTTAATTTCTAACAGGTTTCGTTTGTTTTGTAAGAATATTAAGCTGCAGCTACAGTACTACAACTACATTGTGGAGTACTGTCACTGAACTTTTAATTGTTTTTACTAATTCTATATGATACACAAACAGTTGTGCAGTTTAAAACTAAAAGCAGCATGTTTCATAGTTTCTGAAATAACTATAAAATATCACAGTATCTGACTTTACAGATGAGAGAAAACAGCAACACTAGAAAAGATTCCCTTTTCACATTTCTTTTTAAATGTTAATATCAAGGATTTTAACATTAACATTATTAGTGTTGATTTTTTTGACAATATGCCAGTAGTAAATGTATGATTTTATTTTAACTCAGGCATTGAAATATAATGATGAAATAATGGAACACAGTGTAGGTTAGTGTTATCATATTATGCCTGTAGTATTTCCTTATGCATGTAGATATTATTCTATTAATTTTGGTTACTTTTTTTTTTTTTTTGATTGTTAGCAATGAAGTGAAGTTAATGATATTTCTCATATTTTACAATAGCTTGATAAATAAGGAATATTTTATGAATATTTTAGTTCCATAGAGTTCTGATCATTTGTCAATTGTGCTTATGGCTTAAACAGATATTAGTTATAAGAATAAAGGCTATGTTTATTATTATCATAAAATATTGCAGTCCATAAATTTAGTTTCTTTAATCCCTAGTTTACTTTTATTTAACCTTCTAAGAAACATATTAAAACAGTTAGTCCTTTTTTTAGTTGCAGTTGGGAAATTTTAAAAATCTGTTCAAAATTCTAATTCTGATACTTTACTGGGTAATAAGATCAAAAATTATTTTTAGAAGCAACAGTCCCGTTATCCAAAAAATAAAAATAAAAAATTTGGATAATAAGACCATTCAGAAAAATTACACTTTTTTACTCCAGAATGGAGCCTTGAAGGATTTTTTTTTTTTTTTCAGCTCTATCAATAAAAAAATAATTAGTGGAGTGCTTTTGCTGTAGTTTAATAAGTATTTGAATATTTTGTTCAGTGATATCATCAACCTTGTGAATATTTGAAAACGTAAAAATTTTAGTATTTACTTAATAGTAAATACTAAAATTTTTGTTTTCAAATATTCACACAAAATTCACAAGGTTGATGATATCATTAAACGTGCCAGAACTTGAATTTCATTCCATTTTGAAATACAGGTCAAAAGTTTGCATAAATGAAACATATACCATTTATGCTTCATTTAGGCATGGCTAAGCATTGCTGGCTTATCTTACATTTCTGAAGTTCTCATCCTCAGCAGAGGGTTCTGCTGCCTTTTGAAATGCTTATTTAAACTTTGTAAAGTCATTTGTAAAAGTAACTTGATTTTCATGATACATATTTCATAATTATAAAGTGAGATATTTTAAACCTGCCTTAATTATTGATAAATGAAGCTGGTCAATTAATTTTTATTTTTTTTTTTTTTTTTTTTTCAAATTATTATTTTTTTTACTCCAAAATTTGACATTATAATATTGCTCTGTAATATTGATCTTGGTTCAGTTTTTCATGTTTTTATTCTCCATATATCCTACTCTTAATTATTTTAATTTCCGGTATAAATTTTGTCCCTCTTGAGTCCTTATTTCAGTAAAATGAGTAGAATACAAATGAAAATTGAATAGCATTGTTGCAAATTATGACTAAAAGGGGGATATAACCTTTTTATTCTGGTCAATGGAAATTGTAACAAAACCCAATCTAGATTATTCCTTCTTTAAAATAATACTTTGCATGCCTCATAATACTGCTTTTGAAATTAAAAATTGTAATTAATTTTAACACTGTCACAAAGCATTTCAGTATTATTTATCTTGTTTATTTTTTGGTATTATTGCTGTATTATTATAAAACAGTAAATTTAATATTTGCATTCAACCTCTTTTCTACTTCCTAAATCCCTTTACTTCTAAAATAGAATGTCTGACAGTGGCCTTGAGTTCATTCTCATGGTGGTTGTATGATACTTATGTTAATCTGTAGTGAAGAAATCAGAAGCTTTTTTTGAATTGCTGAAGTATTTTGTTGTCCCTAAAGCTTACATTTTCCTTTTTGTTATTAGCACTTCATAAAAAATTCCAAAATTTCTATAATTATATGTAAAGGGTGGTTTTTTTTTTAATGAAATCTGCTGGTTCTGTTAATTGGAAATATGATACTTGATAATTAAGTGATAAATAATAGTAAAGTTCAGAGATTGCTCCACAATGAGTTGTAATATACCATTTAAATTTCATCCCGCTGAAAATGGGATTTAATTGAAAAATGCATTTCTGAAAGTTGAGATGTAAAATAAGTTAGTTACTAACAGCCAATGAGCTCTCATAAAAACATATAGTTTATATTATATTTCATTTATCAGTACTTTATTCCCTGTTTTCATGTAAAAAAAAAATATTGTATTTCTTTAAATAATTTATATTTTGAGTGTAAATTGTTTATTGTAGATACATTCTATTTTGCCTTTCCATTTTTAACCTATTTTTACTGTGCTGCGGATTCCAAAATATAATTGACAGAATT
Source organism: Mastigoproctus giganteus (assembly GCF_048544385.1). Classification (NCBI taxonomy): domain Eukaryota; kingdom Metazoa; phylum Arthropoda; class Arachnida; order Uropygi; family Thelyphonidae; genus Mastigoproctus; species Mastigoproctus giganteus. Next base: position 114,891,936 of record NC_143580.1, on the reverse strand, counting down.
TTGTTTGATTATTAACTTTTAGGAGTGGGGGGGGATATGTTAAGTGACTGTTATATGCATTCTAAGCATACCAAAGTCATACAAATGCTGGTTCACAGTGCATATTTTCTGGAGTCCTATAAATTTAAGATACTTGTTAAATTACCTGTTAAAGGACTGCTGTAATAGGTTTGGAGTGTGGAAAGTACTGAAAAAAAATAATAAAAAAAATAGTCAGAAAAACTGTTTCTTTGATATCCATAACATCTCTTTACATGAAATATTCAAGTACAATAATTTATAACAGAGAAATGACCATATCATTATATAAGTTACTGCAATATTTCTTTCTAATTTACATATTGAACATAATGTTTGCTATATAAATTAGTTTAATGAATTACTACAGAACTGCTTGTAAATAATATATCCTAGCAAAATAGTGATTATTTTACTAAGGCATACTGTTTACTGGCACTCATGTAAATTCATTAAACTTTTTAGTCTAGGACCAGGGAATTACAGTACAACTAGTTTTCAAAAAATAGCAGCAGGAGGCTATTTAATTTAGTAATTCCAACAAGATATTGCTATGAAAATTGCTGCAGGAGCAAGTGTTCCAGTTTTATTTCAGAATGAGTTCGCTAAACACCCCATTTTTGCTGATTAGCAAAACAGTTTCTTTACACATACCATCACTCCACCACAAATATTGCTTTTTGATGTTATAGACCTGGAGGGAGAATAAATCAGAGGACTTAACCATGATTGAATTAGTTGTTAGAGGAGGAGGGGGGGATATTTAAAATTTTAAACATCCCTTCTTGGATGGTGGCAGAATTTATAATTATGCCTCTACTACTATAGCTTGTGCATTCCACTCTTGAATTCACAGAACCGCCAAATTATATTAATTGACTAATTCTTGCCGAGAAATTCCCTGAAAATGCCTAAGAAATGAAAAATTTTAGTGGATCTTTTAAGAATTTTTGTCATAATGAGAAATTAATTACTACTCAAAGCACTTTTCGCATTACTTATCCATTTTACTAAAAAAATAATTTCTGAAGTGAATTTCAGAAAATGGTAATTTCAGCCTTTTAGATGGACATCTCAAGGCTGAAATTTCTCTACAAGCAAAATTTTCATTAATCCTTAATTTAAATTTCTGCATTAATTTTAATATTTCAAATTAGCATTAGCATTAGTTCAGACATATGATGCAAGAAAGCAAATTTATACCGCATCAGCAAGGTGAAAAAAAAACCTTTCCCATTTCACCCATCCAGTCACTCCAAATGTTTCTCTAGTTCAGCCTTAAATTTATTTAAGCTATCAACTTCCGCACATCTGTTCTTTCCACAATTTGAATCTATGCCTCATTAAGTTTATAATCTGAGTAAGTGGAAGAATAGGCGCCTCCGTAGCTAGGTGGGCAGGAGCAGCAGTGCGTAGCACATGCTTCTTGATTAGACCGGGGTTCGAGCCCGTGACCACCAGATGTGGAAATGTCAGAAAATGACCACTGCATATCCCAGAAGCAATATGGCCTTAGTTGCTAATGCTCCTAAAAACCAAACGGCAAACAAACAAACAAACAGCGGAAGAATCCCATCAGCATTGAGCTTGCTCAGGCCGTTCAAGGCCTTATACACCTCAATCAGATCACCTTGCAAGTGCCTAGTCTCCTGGTGCTTCAACTTTCAGAACTTAAGCCTTTCTTGGTAAGAACACCCCCTTTGTTCCTCACCAATCTTGTTGCCCTTCTTTGTACTCGTTCCAGCAGTTCTACATCCTTCTTTAAAAAAGCCCTGAAAAGCTGTATGCATACTCAAGGTGTGGCCTGACCATTGCTTTATACAAAGGGTTAATCACCTTGTCTCTGCTAGCAAAATTCCTATATATCATTGACAAGCCTCCATGACCTGCTCTGGCAGGCCGTCTGCACTGTCAGAGCACTTCATATCTGACTGCACAATTGCACCTAGGTCTTTTTCATTCTCCACCTCCCTGAGTATAGTACCACACAGTTGGTAAGTTTCTCTTGAGTTATTGTTAACCATATGTAGTACGTTACATTTGTCAATGTTAAACTTAAGTTGCCACCTCTCGGGCCATCTGCATAACTTTTCCAAATCCTGTTGCAGTAAATTACTGTCATTACTGTCATTAACAACCCTGCCAACCTTATTATTTGCAGACTTAGAAATTAACCCTGATATACCTTCATAAATATCATTGATAAATACAGAAAACAACAATGGGCCCCACACCAAACCCTGGGAGACTCCACTAATAACATCACTCCATTCAGAGTAGTATCCATTGATTACTACCCTATGTCATCTCCCACTCAACCATTCCAATTTGTACAGCAGTCTTCCATGTGCAACATTATCAAAAGCTTTACTGAAATCCAAGTAAACCGTATGAAAATTTTTCTTTGCAGATAGTTCCTTTGTGAACACAACATAGTAGCCAATCGAATTGGTCAGACTAGACCTCTGCTTAAGAAACTCATGCTGTGTCTGAACTATTACTGCAGTCTTTTCTAGATGATCCTGCAATGCTCCTTTAACCAGTGACTCCATTATTTTCCATGGAACAAGTTGAACTAACAGGTCTGTGATTATTTGTGTCACCCTTTGAACCCCCTTTGTGAATTGGGGACACATTTGCAAAGATCCAGTCCATGGGGAACTCCCCTGAATCTAACGCTCTCATAATTATGGGTAAGGGTTTGGTTACTTCCCTCACTGCCTCCTTCAATGTAACTGAATAGATCCCAACCCACAGATGCCTTTTTTTTTTTGTTTAACTTCAACAATTTCTCCGCCACTTTGCTCTCTGTTATTACAAAATCATTTAGCTCCCTGTTAGAGTTCAGTAAACTTCTAGCTCCACTTCCCTACAGACCTCGTGTGTGAATATAGATGCAAAATACTCATTCAGTTTGTCAGCTATCTGAACAGGATCAACAGTTGAACCATAGATATCAAGTGGACCAATCTGATTCGTCCCCTTCCTTCTAGAGTTTACATAAATAAAGAAGTCTTCATTATTTTTCTTTCCATCCTTTGCTAAAGATTTCTCGTAATCAGCCTTTGCTTGCCTAACCTCCTTTGTGACTTGATTACAGACTAGCATATAACCTACAATAAGCATCTGTGTCGCCTGATAATTTATATGCATCCCATCCATATTTCTCTGCCATGAGCCTCATTAGTTTATCTGACATCCCTTTAGGCCTAAATCTTGAACAGTATTTCTTGGTAGGAAAAGCCTAGTAGCTTCCAAGGATAATTCCTTGAAGGCTTCCTATTTAGAATTCTCTGATGTTAACATCATCAGTTGGTCCCATTGTATAGAATTTAAAAACTGTTGGAGACCACTGTAGTCACCTTTACGAAAACAAAAACTTCACTTTACCCTTGATGATAGTTACATTTGAGTAAATCCCACATCAGACATGATCACTGCCACCTAGTGACTCCTTTATCTGCAAATTCTTAATGCATGAATAATCACTGCTGTTAATCAGATCAAGAGTATTACTCCCTCTGATTGCCCCTCAAACATGTTGCTGTAGATAATCATCCAATCAATCCACAAATCTTACTAGCGTGCAAGTGAACAACACACAAGTTCCAGTCAATATCTGGAAAGTTAAAATCCCCCATTACAAGACTATGATTTACTGGCCCCCACTATTTCTCTGGTAGATTCATTAGGCCTATAACACACTTCTACTCTCATTTTTCTTTTCTCGGTGTTTATGTCACACCAAACTGACTCAACATTGCACTGTCCACCAGTGTCAACTGGATGCATTTAATTACATTTTAAGTGTTTCTTAACTAACAGTATCACCCCTTCTATCTTGTCTTTCCTTTCTGTACATACTGTACTCCCCAAATTCCAATTCTGCATTCCTTCTCTCTGTGTGATACCATGTCTCTGGTATCCCTACATCAGCCTTTGATGTCTTCACCGGCACCTCAAATTCATCAAATTTATTTACTATACTTCTAGCATCGGTGTACATGCAACTGTTCTAAATCTTAATTACCCCTAACAGCCCATCTACACTGATGAGCCAAAACATGGCCAGCGAGTCGTTATGCAAATCGAAGCAACTGCAGGTGAACTACAGTGTGGGTCGGGACATGGTTAATCAGTGTTACTCTTGTTCTTCAGATGGGAAAGGCAGCGGACTTAAACGAGTTTGACAAAGGCCAAATTGTAATAGCCAGATGATGCTCAAAGCATATCCAAAACGGCATGAATGGTGGGGTGCTCACGGTCAGCCCTGGTCAGTACCTACCGAAAGTGGCCCAAGGAGGGAACCCCACAAACTGCCGGTGAGGTTTTGGACGACTACGCTCATCGATGCTCGAGGTGAGCGAAGGCTCTCCCGATTGATACTTGGCAACAGAAGGGCAACTGTGGCACAACTTGCTGTTAATTGGAATGCTGGTGACAGAAGTAATGTGTCACAACACATAGTACATTGAACCCTCCTGAAAATGGGGCTACGTATCCGCAGGCTGCTCTGAGCGCCCATGCTAACCACGGTTCACCGGCAACAGTGCCTACAATGGGCATGTGAGCATCGAAACTGGACCTTGAGTGATTGGAAGAAGGTTGTCTGGTCCGATAAATCACATTTCCTGTTACATGATGGCCGCGTATGTGTGCATTGTTTACTTGGTGTGATGGTGCCTGTATGCACCATGGGACGAAGGGAAGCTGGTGGTGTCAGTATCATGCTTTGGGCAATGTTCTTCTGGGATACCCTGGGTCCAGTCAACCATGTGCCGGGCACTCTGACGTCTACCACCTACCTAAACATCATAGGTTCTACCCATCCATGAGCACATCCTAACAGGACATGGCGCTCTTAAAGCGAAACTTCCAATTCGGACTGGTGACAAATCCTCATTGCTCCTGTGGGGAAGAGGAATCCTGGAACCACATCCTACTGTCCTGCCCCAACTACGAAGAACAATGGACAATACTTAAAAATATGGTTCAGAACATCCCAGAAGTCAATCTTAAAGAGACTTAATTGACAATGAGACTAACTTTCAAGCCCTTCAAATCTTCACCAACGATGTGTTCAGCAGAAGAATGCAGATGCTTCACCACACTGGATAATTCAACAAGCTCTTGCTGAGCTGTTCTCTGTCACCTACCAGTCATCCTGGATTTGAATTCTTTTGATCTCTGAGGTTGTTCAGAGATGTGAACCACTGGTGTTTTTTTTTTATATTTATTTATTATTATTAATTTATATATTTTATTTTTTTATTATTATTTTATTTATTATTATTATTATATATATATTTTTTTTTTTCCTGCTGATATTCAGGACAGCATCCTGAGTACGGGATTGCTGGTATCCACTGATATTGCACTACCTCCAGTGGATGCAGGATTTTAGTGCACTACCGAAGTGCAGATAGTAGATTATATCCGGCTTCACGTGCCTTGGAACGGGTATCAGGCAGCAGTTGCTCAGGTGTTGGCTGCTCACACCTCAAGTACCGATTTCTTACAGACCAATAGCCCTGCTTTCTGTTTTGGCCCAACTCCAAGAACGTCTTTTGCTGTCCCATCTCACCGACTACTACACAGAGTAACAATTACCATCTTCGCATCAATTCGGATTTAAAACAGGCTGCAGTACAGAAGATGCTATCCACAGATTAATCTCTCTAGCTACTCAGACAGAATCAAGGCAGTATATATCCCGATTGTGTGCTATGGAGCCTCCATCTGGTGTGAAAAGGCAATCCTAGAAAGGAACAAGCACAAGCTTGATTCCATTCAAAGATTTATGTTACTATCGGTTACCAGGGCGTGCTGTACTGTCAGCACCCCTGCATTACAAGTCATTGCAGGATACTTACCTCTCTATCTGGAAGTTATCAAGAGGGGTCTCTTCCAGCGCCTGAAGAAGGGAATCCCAACACAATTGTTAAATCTGCAGTTGAGCCATGCAAATGACTCTAAGAAGGAAAGAAGAAAAATTGCCAACCACTTACGAAACCTCTGGCAAGAAACATGGGACACAACGCCGAAAGGAGCAATCACCAAAAGGTTTATTCCCTCAATAAGTCAGACTTCCCCAAAGCCTCCTCTCTGGTATTCGCCTGGATTGCAAGTCACCTTCCTGCTTACAGGCCATGGATCGTTCCAGCAAAAATTAACAGCCATGGGAATAGAAAATAACCCATATTGCCACTGTGGTGAAGAGGAGTCCTGGGAACATGTTATGCACGAGTGTCTCACTTAAGACAACGCCAGACTTCAATTCCTCACAGAGATTCAAGGAAACCCCCGCAATCAGGAGTCAACTTTACTTCAAGAAGAGGCCACATACCTAACACGCCACATAGCCTTAACATGCTACGCCCAGGCTGTTTTCAATTCTAGAAGAGCAAGACTTGCAGAACAGAATAACGTGGCACCCCTGCGATCCCCGACTGAGGTAGAATAATGCAAGCACCCTGGGTGCAAGATTCACATAGGAGCACCTGCTGTGATTTTCAACTTCCTTCTCCATCCTCTACCTTAGAGGACTGCCTTCCCTATTGGTCCACTCCAACTCCTGTTCCCCACATTCTGACCTCTTCTTCTTCTCTTAATCCCCCATATGCTCTCTTCAGAAAAGAAGAAAAAAAAACCCTTTTATCTTTTTATTTTCTTTTTTTATAGCCTGAACTTTTTTTTTTTCTCTCTCTTTTCATTTTTTTTTTTTATGGCCTCTGTCAGGAAGCTCAGGCAACCCTGGCAGAGGCAGCTAGAGTATAATGGGCAGCCTGGCTCACCTCTCAGTGGCTGTGGCGGGCAACGTAGGGTTCCAGTAGGGCCCCCGCGGCCAAGCAGCCAGACACAACAACAGAACAAAGCACAATACTACATTAACCAGACATTACACTTTTTTTCTGGCTGTGCAGTAGTTCTGCATTTCATCACAGAGTACATATGACGCAGATGTGGGAAACCACCGGTGACACCTGAACCTAAATACTATGCTACTGCTCACATTTCAGGCCCTGATTACACAGGTTCTGTTGTCAAGATAGAAACAACTTGCAAAGATGAACCCAGGTTCTGGAGCCGCTGCAAACAGGCCACATGATACACGAATACATAAATGTCATTGAGTGTGCATACATGCATTTCTTTTACTTGAGTCTTCAGAGTTTTGTTGTGTTTTACAATTTTGTAAGAGAAGTTCCATTTTCTGCTTTATTTTTATCTATTTATGTAAATAAATAAAAAAAATAATAATACCTAAACATCATGACTGACCAGGTACACCCTTTCATGGCAATTGGGCGCCTCCGCAGCCAGGTGGGCAGGAACAGCAGTGCGTAGCACACGCTTTTTGATTAGACCGGGGTTCGAGCCTGTGACTACCAAATACAGCGGAGGATGCGGAAAGGTCAGGGAATGACCACCGCATATCCCGGAACAATATGGCCTTAGTTGCTAATGCTCCTAAAAACCAAATAACATCATGGCAATTGTCTTCCCCCCTCTGGCAGTGCCGTCTTTCAGCAGGATAATGCGCTAGGCCACACCGCCCGGATTGTTCGAGACTGGTTCCAAGAACATGAGAAAGACTTCCAGGTATTGTCCTGGCTTCCTAATTCCCCAGACATCAATCCCATCGAGCATCTGTGGTTTGAAACTCCGATCTGCAGGTCTCAACCAAGGACCTTACAGGAGTTAAAGCATCTGCTGGTTACATGGTACCAGATACCACAAGACACATTTAGAAATCTTGTAGCGTACATGCTTCCTCGCCGGGTATGAGCTGTTTTGGCTGCACGTGGAGAATCAACTCATATTGGGTAGGTAGTCATAATGTTTTGGCTCATCAATGTAATTATTTGTTCGATGATGACTACCAGCACTCTTGAAATCCCCAGAAACTTGCTCTTTAGGCTGCTACTCATTAAAATAGAAGCAGTGCAAGAACCACTTTTGCTTCTGCCTGCAGCTATTGCTAATCTTTTAGTCTGCGAATCCGCCCCCAAACTAGCAGTTTTTCAACCCACCTAACACTGCCTCGATAGCATCAGCAAATATTCTTGCACCGTTTCTATTTAAGCATATTCCATCTCTGCAGAAGCAGTTTCTCCTGTTATCAAGCACAGACCATGCTTTAAAAAAAATTTACCCCATGAGCCTTCCGCAATCTCCCCAGCGCTGAACAGATTGGCAAGGTACTCATCATATACTCCCTCCTATCGAGTCTGGGCTGAATTACAGACACTTTCAAATTTAACCCTTACTTGCGACTTTTTTTCAACACTGCCTATGCTTGTTAAGTAAATCTGCAGATCTCTTACTTTTAAGGTCATTACTGCCAACGTGTACAACAATATCACCTTTTGTGCCCTTAAAAGATGATATCTGCTCTACAACGTTATCAACTTTTGCCCCTAGCAGACATACCCTGGTCCTGTTCTATCTTTTTTCTATAATATATTCCCCATGTCCCTGACAATAGAAGCTACAACAATAACTATCTCCTGTGGGACCAGCGCATTCTGCCTTGGAGATTGCCGTTGTGTTGCCTGATGCACAGGACTGAGCTTTGGCGTTGAGTTGAGCAGCTGAGAGCTTGATGGGCCCCTCATATTAATTTCTTCGAGGGCATCTTCCTGACACCTCAAACACCCATAAGAACGCTGAATTTATGCCTAATTTCTTGATATTCCCTGCACCTAGAACACAAAGGCATCCTCCTTGGATGATGTTACTGTTTATCTCCATAAAACTTCTACTGATAACTTATATAAAGAAATTTATTTTAAAAAATCCATACAAAATAATATACTTATTTTAAGACAATAATTGTATACATTAGAATGTTTTATAGCAGTTTATGAACAGTTTTGAAACTTTCCCAATTTCACTTTACAACAGCTACAGAAAAAAACTGCACCAGCAACTTTTTTTTTTTAGAGAGTCTGAAAATATAATAAACAAATATTAGCAAGTAACTTGCACTGTATAATGCCAAAAATGTATATTATAATTTATAAAATGCAATACAATACCTGGTCTATTTTGACTTGCGATATATTATGAATACATAACACATGGACTTTTCTTGAAAAAAAAAAAAATCTTGGAAAAAAGAAAAAAAAATGGAGTCGAAAATGAAGCCCACATATGCACAACAGTTCACATTTGTTGATCTTCACAGCTCAAGTCAGCTTCGGCACAATAACAATGGTTGTTTCACTTTCACTATTCTTTCACTTAATAAAACATATAGAGCTTAACTTAACCAACTGCTCAAACATACACACATTTATATTCTAAGAACATGAATGGACATCATCGGCTTTGCAGGAAAGTGCCATTAATTGGATTCAAAACAATGCTTAACTCTCTGCATCAGTTGTGCTCACATAGGTTTACCCACCTACTGAATTCAGCCCGGCAATCAACTTATTCATGTGTTATCCAATGGGCAGTTTCAAATAAACCCCAAAATAGTGACCATTTACCAGTAATATATAAATTGTCAACCACTCACCCTTTTGGATTTTAGAATTAGCATTTACCGGTTTAGAAAAAATTCAAACGGTTTTATCTATCACATACAGCTTTATTTTTTATTTATTTTTTATTACACATATTAAGAATTGTTTTCTTAAATATACTTTCCATTTATACGCGATATGCATACTACTTCCGAGAGCATGGTTACCAGTTTGTTGGAAAATGAAATTATGAACCATGCAGAAATCGTACACATTGTGACGGAAACAGTTGGATATAAATAAGAAGAAAGGGATCGAATCAAATTCAGAGCTAAAAGTTTTTAGTGCAACAGCCACAAACATCCAAGAAAGTAAATAGTCAAAGCTTTACATTATATTGACAACAGACTGATTTAACAGTAAACACTTTCTTATGTGTGCTGTAATACCAATATTTTGAGTAATTGTAATAACGAAATACACTTATGTAATACCAGTATTACATAAGTGTATTTCGATACTGTGATATATATTTTTATTTTATCTCCTTCTTAGGATTTATTCCGTTATTACAACGGTTCTCCTCAACCTAACATCGAAAAGTCATTCCTTTATTCTTTTTTTCCACTCTCTCTCTTCTATTTTCCCAATCTCCGTCCACCAGTGCTCTTCTATTCATAGCTGCTCTCAGACCCTCTGAGAGCAGCTGAGAGCATACACGTCCTTCTTGGTTTATCTCTCTTTTTTCCTTCTCCATGGCATCCATTCCATGGTTCCTCTTGAAAGTCGTCCTCCATTCTCTTCATGTGACCAAACCACTCTAATCTTTTCTCCTCTATTTTATCAATGATGGTTTTATGGGCGTTCATTGTATTCCTTATCACGTCATTTCTAATTTTTCAGTCCTAGATTTTCTTGCCGATCTTCGCGAGAAATCCATCGCAACAGCCAATAGTTTATTTATTATTATTATTTTTTTTTGTCTTTCATTTAAGGTCCAAGTCTCACATCCATATAATAAAACAGTTGGTAATATTACATTATATCGCTCACTGGCTGCAATAGTGGCACAACTCAAAATTCTTAGTTGTTTTAACTGATGAGGTTGGGACAGTGGGCTCTACATTTATGCAATAACAGTACAAAGTGAGATCAATATTATCTCCCTACGTGACACAAGTGTCGTTATGCCATCTGAGTTTTTACTCCATCGAGAAGCTTCAACAGTGGCACTTTTTCAGTGCGCCCCAACCTTGGGACTGAATGGACCGCGGTCTATGTGCAATAATGATCCTTTTTTTAGTTGTGCCAGTACTGGAGCGTAATGCAATGCAAATTTATTATTGTAGGGCATACACAAAACGAGTGTGACTGTGCAACTCATTATTATAGAAAAATATTAAAAGATCGCTAAAGTCTGGTCCTGTATTCGTCCCATCACAATATTTACGCTAGCTAGAACTGCCAGAAAGACAGGAAACCCTTTCAAGGTGACAGAGACGAGTCATTGAAATTTTTACAACCTGAAAGGTTTCGCCCGACGCACTTCTATGAAATTTAATGAAAATACTGATGAAGTGAACAATGACATTGCTAGCATTAAAACAGCATTTAGACTCTATTTTATAAAACATCATACAAACAAGATGATTATAAATCAGTTAATGCTAAAGCTAGTAAAACAAGAAAACCTCAGAGTAACGTATCAACTCTGTGGTACTAACTGACAGTGGTAGAGAATGAAAAAGACCTGGGGCTAATTGTGCAGGCAGATATGAAGTTTTCTGAGCAATGCAGACGGGCTGTAAGAGTAGCTCATGGTGTCTTGTCAATGATATACAGGAATTTTTCTAGCAGGGATAAGGAGGTGATTATTCCCTTGTATAAGGCAATGGTCAGGGCACACCTTGAGTACTGTATACAGGTCTGGAGGCCTCATTTCAAGAAGGATATAGAGCTGCTGGAACGAGTACAGAGAAGGGCAACAAGATTAGTGAATGGAACAAAGGGTTGCTCTTACGAAGAAAGGCTTAAGTTTTGCAAATTACAGTGTCTTGAGACTAGGCACCGGCGAGGTGATCTCATAGAGGTGTATAAAGCCTTGAATGGTTTGAGCATGCTCAATGCTGATGGGATTCGTCCTCTTGCTCAGAATAATCACCTGAGAGGGCATAAATTCAAATTTAGGAAAGATAGATGTAGGATAGATGTGCGGAATTTACCTTTAGCCAGCGGGTAGTTGGTTGGTGGAACAGACTTCCATCCCTTGTTGTGGAACTTGATAGCCTAAATAAATTTAAGGCTTAGCTGGACGGGTATTTCGAACGAACGGAGGGGTGAAATGGGAGCGTTTTTTTTTTTTTTTTTTTTTTTTGGCTGCTTGCTTTCTTGCATCATATGACTCTACTAATGCTAATGCTAATGCTAACCTTTGGAAACATTTGTAGATTTCGAATTGAAAAATTCTACAAGAGTTCCATTCCGATTTCGAAAAAGCAAGTTTTGTTCAACAGTGAGCTCCACTGTTTCTTGAACAATAACACAATTTCCAATGTCATGCCAGCTTTTATAAAAGTCAAAAAGCTAATTTATGGAAGGAATAAATTTTTCTAAGAATTACTTAAATTCTTCCATTTTGCTTGTTTATACACCAATAATTACGTACTAACTTCTTGTTCTTATTTATGCTTTACCCCAATTATGTTCTCAAAGATTAAAATGTAGTTCATACATGTTCCTGAGTTTATGAATATAAATAAAGTTCTTGTTTAATGTTTTTTTTTTTTTTTTTTTTTGTCCTCCATCCTAATTGCCTTCCATCTTTAGGAGACTCAGGTCACAAATTTAAGTGTTTGTTGGTGCAATAGTGGCAAAACTCAAAAGGGAGGATTAAAATTTTTGAGTATTCTGGTTACCCATAAGGGAATATTGATCAAGCCAGCCTAATTTTGAGTATCACTGGGTATGACGCGATGAATCGCAATATATTTCAACAATCACATAATTTCTTCAATTCAAAGAAACTAATTTTAAAAGCCAAATTTTCCTCATCGATTATCTCAGAATTACGATTTTCGAATTATGCCACTATTGCAGCCAGTGAGCGACATGTTTGATGTTTAGTATGTTTGATGATGTTTGATGTTTGGTTAATAATATTTTTATTCCATAGCACAGAATTTAACATTCCTGTGACCTTTCTACCTTCACCCAGTCTTCTCTCAATTTCCTGCGCAGATGATCCATCAGCCTGAATAATTGCACCCAAGTATTTGAATTGCTGTATACAGTTTTCACATGCATTTCATCTAAATCCAAAACATATTCACTTCGATTCATGTACTCTCTCTTATTAAAATTTACTGTCAGTCCTCATGTTTTATATTCTTCTAGTAACTTTCTGCCCATGTAATTTGCGTCATCATCGTCCTGTGCTACCGCAACTTGGCCGTCTGCAAAGAGTAGATTGTAAAGGTTTTTATTTTTATTTTATTATTTATTTATTTTTTGTAGTTTCCTACTACCTAACCAAAGTATAAGTTTGGTATTTGATTCCATATTGCTACTTACTTTTGAAAGAAATTATCTCAATGTACTGTGAAAAATAACGGCACCCCAAATAACGGAACATTCGAGTAACAGCATGATGAGATTGAATACATCGAATACAGATATACAGAGCGGATGTCTTGCAGTGCGGAAATAAGAAAACGGCAAGTCACATGATTAGTTTATTTGTTTACTTTCCCCATTTTGAAAGTGAATTCTTCTGCACTAATTTCCCGGATTATACCGTAGTTTTAAATTTAAAACCCCTCACTATGGCTCATAAAGTTAATAAAAGTCATACAGATAAGAAAAGAAAAAAAAAACATTAAAAGCTTAGTGACAAATTTGATGTAATCCAAACTATTTCATTAGGGTCACCCAGAAAGTTAATTCATATACGCAAGTGTATTTGTCTGTAAACTGCATGTGTTCTCTGGTCGATTTGCCAATTTTGCTTGATGAAAACCCCAGTTTCTGGGGGAAAACAAGGTTTTCCCCCATTTTACGAGCTCGGCAACAAACATTATGTTTGTTGCCGAGCTCTTATTGAAGAAATGAATGGGGATATGGTGGATGTGCATAAAAGAAATGTTCTCAGTTTGCGCATAAGAAAGTTGAGCGGCTTGTTTTTTGTAATCAATTTAGTAAATATATAAATCATGTATTATTACTATTTTCTTATTATATTGATCACAACAGAAAGGTAAAGTAGGTGTCATCTTTCAACTGTTATTAGGAGGAAATAAGTAAAGTACATTCAAATACTCCCTGAATGACATTCGACCTTAAACCGGTATCATTTATTTTATTAAACCACAGAAGATCCCTGAAGTAAAAATTGCATTTAAAATTTTATTAACAATTCAGGTACAAATAGTCTGTGGAGAAGCTACCATACCGCCAAATCCGCCACTACGGAAAGGGGGGAGGCCCGAAGCGTTAGAACCTCGGACAGTTGGTTTGGGGTGGTTATTAAAGAGAGCATAGGGAGTCCGTTCGTGAGTCTTCCACGGAAGCCCAGAATTTGTAGTTTCGCTGCTAGACATGAGTAAAATACACACACTGAATAAAAGATACGAATCTTTATTCAGTATTGAATCGAGCTGTTTTTTTTTTTTTTTTTAAGAATAACAGCAACTGTGCGGAGCAGCATGGATTCTATAAGGTGTTTTAGTGTGTTTTGGTTTAATTGTAATCATTTTTCACACAAAATATCGCGCAGCTGTGAATAAGTTGAAGGAAGAGGACTTCATTGTCGAATAGCTCTCCCCAGCATATCCCACACATTCTCAATAGGATTGCGACCAGGAAAGATGGTGGAAATCCGTGCCATGTTCTCTGAGCCATTCTTGAACAATTCTGGCACGATGCGCTATTGCATTGTCATCAATAAAATTACTGTCATCTTCAGGATAAAAGTATAACATTACAGGGTGCAGTAGACCCAATACAAAATTCAAGTACTCCCTGAATGATATTCGACCTTAAACCGGTACCAACGAACCCTGTCCATTCCAACAAAACATTCACCATACCATGATATCCCCTCCAGATATTTGGGTTGTCTTAACAAAGCAAACAGAGTTCAAGACTTCATGCAGTTCTCGCTACATTCTCTGCCTACCATCAATGCAAAACAAGGTGTATTGTGATTCGTCTGACCCCCCATGACTTTCTTCAATTGTTTCACTGTTCAATCACGACGTTCTCGACATTGTTGGAAGCGGATTTTTCTGTTTTTCTCAGGAAAAAAAAAACTTGGCTTCAGAATAGGCAGGCGACTGTCTACACCTAATTTCTTCAATTCCTTGCTCATGTTACAGATAGAAATAGGGCAGTTGTGACTCACTCAGTCACCCTCGTGGATGTGCTCATAGGCATGGGCATTTAAGTAACTAGTAAATTTGATCTATATTCTGAAATATTATCTTTTTGACTAACGCACAGGTAATTCAGATATCATTTGCTGGATGCCCTATTTTTCCATAGAATCCTCCTTAGAGTGCAACGGTTTCACTCTTGAAGTACTGTTTTTCTGATACGTTTAAGTCTTTGAGATGCGGAAGACCAGCTTGCTTTCCAGTTATTAAAAACCTTTGGCATGCTTTTGAAATACCAGTCATGTCTTTCGTTTCTTGAATCGTGACTCTTGCTAAACGTGCACTCACAATTTGACTCTTTTTCAAAATCTGATAGATGACGCCTCTTCCCATTCTGGTTTCAAATTACTGCAGTCAAGCAGCCTATGCAGTCTTTACAGTCAGCGAGGCAACACGTCATCACCCTCGTCACAGTTTTCTCTGCATCTATTTGCATTTATTCTGTCTCTGATTGTCTTAATACAAAGTCCGGTTTTTTTTTTGGTTTTTTTTTTTGCCAGTGTGTATTAAGTTGTGAGATATGTTTAGTGAAGTGAATACAACTTCTTTTATATAATAGTGGTTAGTTAATTATTTCTTTTATATAATAATGATAACGTTGGCGATCATTATACTCCGGCATGTTAATAGGCCAGAGGAGTTTACAATTAATTATTTTTTACAATGAATACAATCATTAACCGCATTTCGAAAGCACGCAGGATTGAACCATGGTCCACTCAAACGGGAGTGCGTTATGCACCATCATGTGCGAGAGTGCATAAGCTCTTAGCTACTTTGGGCCGAATGCTAACAAGATAACTAGTTATTTTTACCTTTGACTTCTATTAAGCACTGAAATACAGTATATTAAAAAAAATTAACGAATTTAAGAAATAAAAATCGCACACACCTGAAATGTAACTTACTGTGTACCGTACATTATCTAATATGCTCCTCTCCAGAGTGCATTTACTCCCAGTTTTTTCATATTTTATCCCTACTGTTTTGTATCCCTAAAAATCTGGTCACCGTCCTTAAGGTTATTTAAACGACAACCAAAAAAAAAAAAAAAAATCCGTTTCTTTATATCAATAATTGTAATAATTAGTTAAACAAAATAATCTACATTCATTACAAGATGAAATTAAGGAGAAAATTAATACGATAACTGTTTCTTCACTAGATGAATATAGCCGAAACACTTTCAACGGAGACATTACAGATGTATATTTTTTAAGTAGTAGTGAATTAAAACAATATATGTTAAATTTATATTCGGATATATATTTTTTTAATCTTCAGCTCCTGCATTTAACCAAATCCATCAGAAGGCGCTAATTAATATTGACAATTCATTATGTTATCTTGCGAAGTAAGAGAACTCAAGAAGTTATCGAAGTTACGGCTTGTATGCCTTTCAGCAGTTAAAAGTTGTGATCTTTGTATTTCTAAATAGCGGTAAGTATATGCTTTTTAATTTATAATTGTTATTTTTATATAGTAAAAATAATCAGTCAGTAATATTTTATTTCTCGTCACGTTTTTCATATGATTACTGATTCCTAATCACCCAACAGTATACCCTACTGTACAATAAGGCTAGGTGAGCACTGGCTACTTTTGCTAAGCAACATTTTAGTTTCTTGTATGAAACATTTTGATTTAAGTGAGAGAGAGCGCAAATACATTTTTATTTTCGTTGTTGCAGCAACTAAAACGATTCTTAGTTTAAAGTGTTCCATTCTTGAGGCAGCAAAATGGTTTCTTGTATGAAATGGGAAAACTCACAAGTTTGAATTTATTCACGTAAAACACCACAATACGCAGTGAGCAACCGTTGGTGGTGTTTTCATTTACAAAGCTATGCCTGTTGTAAAAGTAATTTATTTCCTGAGGTGGAAAGAAGACCAGCGTGCATAAAATAATCTGCAGCCGAACAAGCAGTGAGAAATGATCGAAGCTGTCGATATTCAATCGGAAATATATTTTTTAAAAAATTTCCTTGATAGCTTCTTAAATCTTCGTTTCTAAAAATAAAAAAAAGAAGTGTTATGCCAAACAGGATATTACAACATAAGCATTGTATAATACTACAATAAAATGCTTATGTTGTAAATATACAATGTATAATCATACGTACGTAACAAGTATTTTAAATAATTACATATTTCGTACAGAAAAATACGTTATACGTCATGATAATATCAAATAATTTTAAAATGTTAATAAAAACGCTATTTTCTAGAACTATTTACAATGAGCAGTCATTTTTACTGATGATAAAAGAAAAAAAAAAAAACCTACTATGGCAGATCCACTTTATTACCATCCAATAAAGTTAAACATCTGTAAATAGGACTATTATGTCCGTAGTCGGTTCAAGAAATCCAATTACATAGTTTGAGCGCTCTTAAAATTTCCTGAGGAACTTTGTAAGAAATGTAAAGAAGCAGTTGGCTAAAATGGTATCATATAAAAACGGTTCGTTAAAATGGTATCATATAAAACAATGAATCCTAAACCCATTATAATTCTTCGCTACTCTGAGGTGTTCAGATGTAGTCACTGGCGCAGAGAAAATTTTTTCTTGTCGAGGGAAATGGAATCGAACGTTCTACAATTATGTAATATAAAATAATTCTTAAGGGATGTTTATTCCTTTCAGCCACCCTCGATGATGCGCCCATGGGCATGGACATTTAAGTAACTAGTAAATTTGATCTATATTCTGAAATATTATCTTTTTGACTAATG
This sequence comes from Mastigoproctus giganteus, assembly GCF_048544385.1. Lineage (NCBI taxonomy): Eukaryota > Metazoa > Arthropoda > Arachnida > Uropygi > Thelyphonidae > Mastigoproctus > Mastigoproctus giganteus. The sequence goes on along the minus strand of NC_143580.1, from coordinate 114,874,280 downwards.
CACAGGTAATTCAATTTTTTTATTTTAGAATTTATGAAACTGCCTCTTTAAAAGTTCAAAGTGGCAATGAGTATGCTGGTAAAACGTTTGCATCGTACTTCCCTCGTCTTAAGGATAAAAGCACTTTCACATTCTGTCTCTGCTAAATCCATTACTAGACGAAAAATCACGAATATTAGCAACTGTTGTGTTCAAGTGTGTGTGCATGTTTATTGTACAGTAGACTGTCGAAATAGTGACACCCCAAATAACGGAACATTCGAGCTCGTATGTATACATACAGCATAGATGTCTTGCAATGGCGAAAAAATAAAACGGCAAGTCACGTGATTACTGTATTTATTTACGTTCGCCATTTTGAAAGTGAATTCTGTACTGATATTACGGATTATAAACCCCTCACTATGCTCCTAAAGTTAATAAAAGTCATATAGAGAAGAAATGGAGTACAACATTAAAGCTTAGTGTCAAACTTGATATAATCCAAACTATTACATTAGGGTCATCTGGTAATTTCTTACATATACCCATGTGTATTATGCCTGTAAATTGCGTGTGTTTTCTGGTCGATTTGCCTGTTTTGCTGGACGAAATCCTCCACCTTCTGGGGAAAAAATCTTGCTATCTACGTCTAAGATAATTAAATCAGCCACGGAATGAATAAAGCATATAAAAGTCCCTTCTGCCATCGAGGGGATTCGAACCCGGGCCTTTACAACCCGGTGTGAAGAGGACAGTGATGATACCACTGTGCTACGTGCGCAGACCAAATTTGATATAATAAAGAAAATAGAACGGGGCGTAAGAAGGAGTGTATTAATGGTAGAATATAACATTGGATCGTCAAGATGTTTATGTTTTTTACGTGCAATTAATAAAATTGCATTCTTAATCTCTCTATTTCTTATTTAGCCTCATTATTTCTGCATTAAATTTTTTAAAAATAAAACTTTCTAGATAACAGAAAAATCGAAATAACGGGCACCTTGAAAATCCGAAGGTGCCGTTATTCTGAAAGTCTACTGTACTACCAGTAAATCATCACCGCAACGATTTAATTCCCAGTGCGCGCCTAACCAAACTTAAGTTGAGCAGCTGTTCAATTTGGTGATGAGCATAATCGAAAGATTAATAGCTGCTAGCTACTAACATTTGAATGATATAATTTAATTATATTATTGGAATGGTATAATCGAATGATTTTGTCATAATCGAATGATTTTCCATAATCGAATGAATCATTCGAATGATATGAGTAAAATCGAATAATTATATATATACATATCAATGGGTTTTTTAATGTAACTCTTTAAAAGAAAAGTTTAAAGAATCACATAGAAAATAGGTAAACAGTAGATGAAATGGTTTCGGTGAAAGCAAGATTAATAAATTATGTATGACAGATGCACCTAAAAGCGCAAAGCAGCATTAAAGGATGCAAGAGTATATGTAATTTGTATTAATGTTAAATTAAATTGGGTAAGTATAAATGAATATGAAAGTTACACAAGGTCCCAGTAACTATAAGGGTGAGGAAAATAGAAAAAGAAGAGTCGTAGATTAGTGAAAGATAAAAGAATATTAATATCCTAGAGGTTATGATGAATTAAGTAAATTATGGGTTGAATTGCCAAGCCAATATAAAGTGGGGGAACTGTAAAGAAAATTAGTACAACAAAATATTAATAAAATGCAAATAAAAAAAAATGAAAATGGTATAAAAATAAAATTAAAATGGTATAGCTGTCATCAGATATTGGGGAAAACAATTTTAGTAAAAGGTCTAATATAGGTAATGCAAAAAATGCTTGATCTGATGTCAGCAGAAATAAATATTGATACATGATCAGATATTTCATCAGGGAATTACACCTGACCATGTATCAGGAACTGCGTTTCTATACTTGCCCATAGTAGTAGAAGAAAAGTGAAAGGCCAAAAAAGGAATGAAATGAAATTAGCACTTTTTAATACAGTATGGACAAGGTAGTCCCATATATATATATATATATATATATATATATATATATTTCAAGTAAAAAGTATGCTAACGAGCTTTGTGTATAAATTAAAATTAAAACTAATGAATATACCGTATATCCTGGTAGCGAAATATGTTGTGAAAAAGGGGAGAGAAATGAACAGGAAAAAATAATAAAATGATAAGATTTGAAAAGATTAAAACGATATCAAATAAATTTTGAAAGATTTTGGAAAAGAAGACCAAGGTGGAAATAACATTGCAGTGTCTTTCATAATTTTTGTATCTTCATCAGAGGTCATCCACCAAAATAATGAAAAAGACAGCAATGCTCTTACTTCTGTCTTTTTGTGAATAATGAAATAACCAAAATAATGAAAAAGACAGCATTGCTGTCTTTTTCATTATTTTGGTGGATGACCTCTGATGAAGACACAAAAATTATGAAAGACACTGCAATGTTATTTCCACCTTGGTCGTCTTTTCCAAAATCTTTCAAAATTTATTTGATATCGTTTTAATCTTTTCAAATCTTATCATTTTATTATTTTTTCCTTTTCTTCCCCCCCCCCTTTTTCACAACATATTTCACTCCCAGGATATACGGTATATTCATTAGTTTTAATTTTAATTTATACACAAAGCTCGTTAGCATACTTTTTACTTGAAATATATTTTCTATATACATATACACATTATGGCTGTAGGGTACGATTTGCTATTGCAGTGTTTCTGATCCATAAGTTATGATATTGTAATTCAGACTTACTCAAATTCAACTTAAATTTCCCACCCCCCGAACCATGTCATATAGCTTCTGTATATCATTATTCTTGACTATATATATATAGTCAAGAATAATCAAATCAGTTCGTTATATTTCCATATAACGAACTGATTTCAAGGGGCCTGGGTTTGCATTGTTCGCACCTCTGGCCTTTAGCCATAAATCTGATACTGCAGAAAGCGCGAATTAAGAGCTAAAAGGATTAAGAATTAAACCCTTTAAATTTTAAGAGCTAAAGGGATTAATTCCACGAATTAAGAACATTCTATAATTTAATGGTTCCCGTAAAACCCTACAGGAGGAAACTGGCCAATCACGGCGCAGGATATGGAAAGTTTTGGGAGAGGCTTTTGCCCAGAAGTGGGTCAGCAATGGCTAAAAAGAAGAAATAAAACCTATACACTACTGTACCTAGAAGCCGTGCTAGTCTATCTATGTGTCCATAGCCATTGGCAAAGATTAAGGCATATTGCCGACGCGGACATTGGCTCTGGTCAACCTGTTTTCTCTGTAAAAAAAAAAATAATAATAATAAATAAATAAATAAAATTGCTTTAAAATTTGGTGTTCCTGCCAGTAGTGTGTTAACCATTCTGAAAAACCATATTTCGATTTTCAAAATGTTTGAGGAAACAGGACCCAGTCGGAAGAGTGCGAAATTATGCCTTTCTGAAGATGTAGATGAAGCAGTTTTTTAGTGAATGACGTTGATTCGAGACAAAAAGGTGCCGATATCAGGACCATTAATAAAAGAAAAGGCTATGGAGTACGCATCTTTTCTGGGGCATAAAACATTCCGAGCCAGTTCTGATTGGCTGGACAAATTTAAAGAGCGCCATGGCTTACTCGAAAAAGTTATTTCTGATGAAAGTGGAGTTGCAATTGAAAAAGACTGTACCCATTGGAAAGAAACAGTTTTGAAAAAAAATTATGGAAGACTACGAGCTCAAAGACATGTTCAACGTTGATGAAACATCTATTTTTTAAATGTTTGCTGAACAAGACACTGACTTTTAAAGGCTATAAATGTTTAGGTGGTAAAAATAGTAAGGAGAGAATGGTGCAAATATGGCTGGTAATGAAAAACTGAAGCTTTTGGTAATAGGCAAAAGTAAACCACACCGATGTTTCAAAGGAGTAAAGTTGCTAGATTTGGACTACAACTACAACAAAAAAGCTTGGATGATAAGTGAAATTTTTGAATAGTGGATTTTAAATTTCGATAGAAAGATGACGAAAGAAAACAGAAAAATAGCGTTGATTGTCTACAACTACCCTGCCCACCTTCACTCGGTAATTTCGAAACTTACAAGTGTGAAGCTTGTTTTCTTCCATCCGAATACCTCCTCTAAACTGCAGCCAATGGACCAGGGCATTATCAAGAATTTGAAAATGCGCTACCAATGGCGCATACTGAAAAAATTCTACTGAGAATAGAAACCAACCAACCTATAGATTTGCGGATGTGCATATCAGAGTTGGCGAAATTGTGGAATAAAGATGTGACGGAAATAACGATTAAGAATTGTTTCGCAAAAGCATGTTTTGACAAAACGCTAATTAAGAGCAATGAGAGAGATGAACTACTACAAGACATTGAGAAATCTTGGGAAGAGAGTTCCAAGCGAGGTTTGATCAGTGGAGAAATTGTTCTTGACGAATTTGTAGGAGTTGATAACGATGTCATAGTAGCCGAATATCCGAGTGACTCCAACATTTTGGATAGCATTCAGAGAAGTAGTGACAATATCGACGATGAGTGGGATGAAAATGAGGGCAATATTAAACCTTCCAAACAAGAAATGTTGGCAGTATTTGAAACTTTGCATAGAGGCCTTCAGTGGGAAGAAAATGTAACAGAATACAGTATATATTTTTAGTGTTTAAACAAATACGAACATTTTTATGAACGGTGTGCAGTAGAATGCAGTGTATAACAAAAAATAACCAAATATTTTACGAAATAATTCTTAAAAGTGTACTAGTACATTGTAAGTAAGTAGTCATTTCTTAATATGTATGTATTAATAAATGAATTATTTTAAAATGTTAGAAAATTTATTCATTTCCATCTTTTACTATATTTCTGAATTTACAGAATTTTTCATTGTTGAAAAGGTCATATTTCTTTATAACGAAATTTCTGTTTAACGAATTTTTTCAAGGGAACGATCGATTTCGTTATACTGTATTGAGGTCCGACTGTATATATATCCCATTTCACGCGCACTGGCGATGAAACGGTAGTAGTAAAGTGTAAAATGTATTCGTGTCAAACGGCACCAGGGGTTTCCCCCATCTCCGCGTAGTATACGCTGTCATGTGAACACTGTTGATGCCAGAGATTTAAAAGTGTATGGATATTGTACATGTCTACTGTCGTATACTGTTGTTCATCTGGTCATTTAGCCGCTGGACTCCTACTGAGGCCCAACGTTGGCCCCGTGGAGGCAGACCAGATACACCAGTATTACAGTTATTTACTTAGTAAGTAAACTCAATGTTAATACTAAACGATAGTAGTATTAACATTGAGCTTACTTACTCAATCCATTCAAGGCTTTAAACAGCTCAATCAGATCTCCCTATAGATACCTAGTCTCGAGACGCTGCAATTTTCAAAACAAGCCTTCCTAGATAACAGCACCCTTTTGTTCCCTTCACCAATCTGGTTGCCCTTCTCTGCACCCTAAAATGAAGCCTCCAGACCTGTATACAGTACTCAAGATGCGGCCTAACCATGGCCTTATACAAAGGGATAATCACCTCCTTATCCCTGCTAGCAAAGTTTCTGTATATCATTAACAAAATCCCATGAGTTGTCCTGGCAGAATGTCTGCACTGTTCAGAGAATTTCATGTCTGACTGCACAATTACCCCCAAGTTTTTCATTCTCCACTACATTGAGTGTATTACCACAGAGTTGATAAGTTACTCTAGGATTACTGCTACCCATGTGCAATACCTTGCATTTGTCAATGTTAAACTTCAGCCCTTTCCTCAGCCCATCGACCCAATTTTTCGAAATCTTGTTGCAGTAGGTCCCTTGATGACCTTTGTATCATCTTCAAACTTAGACATTAAGCCTGATATACTTTCATCAATATCATTGATAAATATTGAAAATCACAATGGACCCAGCATTGAACCCCCTGGGGAACTCCACTCGTAGCATTAGTCCACAAAGAGTAGTGTCCACTGATAACCACTCTCTGTCTTCTTCCACTTAACCATCCATTTATCCTTAGCAGTAACTTGCCCTTAATGCCACATTGCTCGAATTTGTACAGCAAAAAGTTGAAAGAGTTGCTTGCTACAACTGTTTTATCGCCAGTGGTGTTCTTATTTATAACTTAAACTTTGTGAAGTAGAAAGAAAACCAGCGCTGTATTAGCAAAACTTTTGCAGCCCAATAAATTATTAAAACAGATAATACTCTTGGAAATATATTTTTGAAAGAATTTTCTTAGATAAGTTTCTTAAATCCTCATATTTAAAAAAAACAAAAAAAAAAACATTGTATGGTAAAAATGGATCCAGATCGTTATTATCTAATAAATTTGACTATTATTGACCATAAATAGACTCCGGTGGATAGCAAAACAACATCTCCTTCATATCACAGATAAAAAGATAACTGTGAGGTACATAAGAACAGTTATCTTTCCACCTTTACTCTATGCTGCTGAAATTTGGGCGTCAGCGGCACCGTCAATAAAGAAACCACTCTTTGCCACAGAATTCTGGCTCCTAAAGTGGGCCAACAGGAAGCACAACCTTCCAGCTCAGATTCGTACCACGCAGCTTGCCAACTCTCTCGGAATTCCACGGCTTCCCACCTTAGTCGACGACCAACGCCTCCTAGCAACAGTCAAGATGATAACAGGCATAATGGCAACACCTTCATTCTGGGATACCTGTGGCTGGAGGATCCCCCCTGCTGCCCTTAGGGCCAATCCCGAGCTCTACTCGCATTCAGCACGACTCCATCTCTCGGACAGGTTCCTTCCTCAGCAGATGCTCAAGCAAACCCAGGCACTGGACGCCGACCTCAACAAATTCGCTGCTGACCGGACTTACCGGAAAAAAATTATGACGAGTAGGACTCATCAGCAATGACTGATGTGTACCTTGCATCTGTTCCTGTCTGATTGAGCTGGTGCTCTTATCTCGATGTTAAGCCAGCTCAATCAGATTAACTCTCGTAAGGAGTTCTCTCCTTTGTATTATAATGTTTTCTTTGTAAAATTACCGTTTTGTAAATAATTGTTCAATTTTCCCGGAAGTTTGGGAAACTGTAAGCCCCTGGCTTTATGGCCGTGAAGGGTAATAAAGATTATCTCTATCTCTCTCTCTCTCTCTAAATAGGACTGTTATTTCGTAGTAAGTTCGAGAAATCAGATGTTAAGGTTTTAGGCGCATCAGTGACTCAGAACATATTGCGCCGTATGGTGTGTAAATTGCGTGTGTTCTGTGGGCGATTTTAACTGTTCGCTGGACGAAAATTTTTCTGTCAAGTTTTCTGGAGGAAAACCATTCTGCCCTCGCTTGAGACGGATTAACTCAGCCATGCTGTGAAAAAAACCATAAAAATCCCTCGCCTCATCGACTGGATTCGAACTCAGGTCTTTTCCACCGGTGTGGAGAGGACCTGCGAGGACGGAAATTCAGATGAGATAATTTGTCTCGGAATTTTGCGAAGGACTTTTTAATTTTTGTTGTATGATTTATAAAACTGCCTCTATTGCATGCAGTGCCTGCTTGAGGTAAAGTACAGTGCCCCGAGCGGTGTGTGCTTTTCCTGAGGTACCGTTTTTCCTTCTGGTACTCACCCTTTTGATCATGGAACCTCAGGTGATCGCCCGAGGCAATTCTAATTGCATGTATGAATTACTGTGTTTTTTTTTTTTTTTTTTTTTTTTTTTTGTTTTTTTTTTTGTGTCCTGCTCCCGTCATCCTAATTAATAAAGCGCAAGCACATACTACCTCTCTCTGTGAAGGCCATTATTTTACTAGAATTAAAAAGTTCAAATATTAGCTACTGTTCAAATATTGACACTATAAGTGAAATATATAACTGAAGAAAATTATGGAACTGGCATAAAATTTGTACTGCTTTATTGCGAATGTATTTACATATAATAACTACTGCAGACCAGCTAAAACTTTTATTTAATTAATGATCCATTTCTTTAATAATTTATTTTATTATATTTTTTAAATGATAGGCCCTGTTTCCCTAATGTAAGCCCATGAGATATTAGAAAATATCAGAAAGCGGCGTTCGTTGGTATTTTGGTTGTATTGTTTTGTTTTAATTTAATATTTTTTTATGTTTCTATTTACCGTATGGTTTTATTTATTTATTTATTATTATTGTTTAAAATTTTGTAATCTGTATTCGTAACACAACGAAAGGAATGTTTACTGAATAAGGAAGGCACCTGGGGTGGATGGGATCTATCCAGTTACATTAAAGGAGGCAGCAAAGGAAGTAAGCAAACCCTTAGCCATAATTATGAGAGCAGCCTTGGACACAGAGGAGGTCCCCATGGACTGGAGATGTGCAAATGTGTCCCATATTCACAGAGGGGGATCAAAGGGTGACATGGGTCAAATTATAGACCTGTTAGTCTAACTTTTGTTCCAGAGAACATTAGCATTAGCATTAGTAGGGGTATATGATGCAAGAAAGCAAGCTTATGCAGCATCAGCCAAAAAAATCCACTTCACATAATGGAGTCACTGGTTAAGGAAGTGATCATCTAGACAAGACTGCAGTTATAGTTTAGACACAACATGGGTTTGTTAAGGGAGTCTTGTCTGACAAATTTGATTGGATACTACGATGAGGTCACAGTGGATCTGGATGCAAAGAATAATTTTGATATCATATACTTGGATTTTAGGAAAGCTTTTGATACTGTGGCAGATGGAAGACTATTGTACAAATTAGACCAGTATGGCATTAAGGGCAAGTTGCTACAATGGATAAAAGGATGGTTGAGTGGGAGAAGACAGAGAGTGATTGATTATCAATGAACCCTGCTCTTTGTGGACTAATGTTAATAGTGGAGACCCCCAGTGTTCGGTGTTGGGCCCATTGTTGTTTTCGGTATTTATCAATAATATTGATGAAGGTATATCAGGGTTAATGAGGTATATCAGGGTTTGCAGACGATACGAAGGTTGGCAGGGTTGCTAAGTGAAGAACTTTACATTGAAAAATGTAAAGTACTGCATATGGGTAGCAGTAATCTCAGAGTAATGTATAAACTGGGTGGTACTACACTCAGGTAGTAGAGAATGAAAAGAACCTGGGGGTAATTGGCAGTCAGATATGGAGTTTTCTGAGCAGTCCAAAAAAGGCTACAAGAATAGCTCATGGTATCTTGTCAATGATGTACAGGAATTTTGCTAGTAGGGATAAGGGGTTGACTGTCCCCTAGCATAAGGCAACACCGTGAGTGCTGTATACATGTCTGGAGGCCTCATTTTAGGAAAGACGTAGAGCTGCTGGAACGAGTACAGAGAAGGGCAATGAGATTGGTTGAGTGGAAGAAAAGGTTGGTGTTACCAAGAAAGGCTTAAGGTCTACAAATTGCAGCTTCTGTAGAGTAGGTACCTACGAAATGAACTAATTGAGGTGTATAATGCCTTGAATGGAATGAGCAAGCTCAATGCTAATGGAATTCTTCCTCTTGCTCAGATTACTCACCTGATGGAACATAAATTCAAATTGAGAAAAGAAATTGTACGATAGATGTGCAGAAATTCGCCTTTAGCCAGCGGGTGGTTGATAGTTGGAACAAACTTCCATCTGTTGTAGTGGTCAGCAGCTTAAATAAGGACTAGACAAATATTTGTAGTGAATAGATGGTTGAAATGGGAAGGGGTTTTTTTTTTTTTTTTTTTGGCTGATGATATATAAGCTTGCTTTCTTCTATCATATGCCTCTACTAATGCTAATGCTAATGTTAATTTAATTAAAAACACAAATATACATTAATGTAAGGTTCTGCACCCATTGAATAGAAATCCAGGTGCTATTTTGAAGCTGGAAGTGGAGGATTTAAAAATAATTCAGGACGCAAAAGATTAGGGGTTACGACACAGTCAGACATGAATTTTTTTATGATGTGGAAACAAGTGGATAGGAGAGCACAGGTGTTCTGTGGAGTTATAAAGTTATATACTTTCTCAAGTAGAGAAAAGGATGCTGGGAGAGCATTTAGATTATTATGTTTAGATTCGAGAACTTCTGAAAAAAAAAGATTAGTGAGGGATGCTAATCGAGTTGATATGAAGGTACGGACTGCAAGGCTTGGCAGTTCTACATCTTAAATGGGAGTTGGGTGGTGTACTTGTAGAAGTTGTATAAGGTTCTGAAGGGAATCAGTAAAATGGACGAGCATACTATCATGCGTCTGGTATATTCTTTCTGTATACAAGGTGTCGCAAAAATATTGGTACAAACGTTTAGGGGAGGTAGGTAACATCTAAAGGAATGTGAATCGCATAGGAACATATAACCGGAAACGTCACGGGAAAGTAGTAGCAGAGGCATAAGAAGCAGAAATGACACAAGACAGTAATTAGTGGCAAACATTTATTTGACATAATATTAACAATGGAGTACGAGATGGATGCATTTCATGATGAGCATGATGCATTTCGAGCACAACAGATGCTCGAAGGTTCCACCAAGAGACGCAATGCATGCATTACACCGATGCAGCATGGATTGGCGTACACTGTCGAACACACCTGGAGTTTCTTTGACAGTAGCAGCAGCGCAGACGAGTCTCGCCACGAGGTCCATTTCCGTCTCCACGGGCGATTCATACACAATAGATTTGAGGGTCCCCACAGAAAGAAATCAAGGCTCGATAAATCAGGTGAGCGTGGGGGCCAGGCAACGGGTCTACCACGGCCAATCCATCGATGCCCATAACGCCTGTTCAAATGGTCGCGAACACACCTTCCATAATGGGCATGCGCCCCGTCATGTTGAAACCAAATGTTGCGTCTCACATTTGCTGGAACATCGTCAAGTAACCCTGGTAGAACTTGTTCAAGAAAGATCCGATATTTAGCGGAGTTCATGCGGGATGGTAACAGGTATGGACTGACTAAGCAGACACCGACCATACCTGCCTACACATTTATTGCGAAGCGATGTTGTGCCACATGGGGGCACACACCGTGTAGGTTGTCGTGAGCCCACACATGAGCATTGTGCTGATTGAATAAGCCTTCCCGAGTGAAATAAGCCTCATCCGTGAACATAGGCTGGAAAACAGTCTTGAAAACATTCTTGGAGAAACCACTGCGAAAAGGCCACACGTGCAGGATGATCTTGGGGGAGCAGTAACTGAACCCTTTGGAGATGAAAGGGGTGTAAGGAATCGTCGTGCCAGCCACGCTGTACACTGCAATGAGACACTCCTAAAGCAGAGGCAACAGCACGTGTGCTGGTAGTAAGATTATTCTGGACGGCATTCAACACACTTTCTTCCATGGCGGGAGTTCGCGTCGAACGTGGTCTGCCCGCACTACTCCTGTTACCTCTAAATGACCAATAATCGCAAAAGTTTTGATGCACACGCGCAAACAAACCGGTACATGTCTGTCTGGGAAGCCTTCTCCATAAATTCGTTGAGCTGCTCATCCATTGCCCTCTGCTAATCCATAACTAGGTGCATGTCTGCCAGTTCGTATATCGATACATGCTCTTCGTACGGCGACTACTGCTTGAATGACTAAACCAGAAATTTTTCCCCTCGCGAACTGAGGAACAGCGCCGTGTACCGACTTACGGTGACGTTTCCGGTTATGGGTTCCTATGCGATTCACATTCCTCTAGATGTTACCTACCTTCCCTAAACGTTTGTACCAATATTTTTGAGACACCGTATATAATCTAGTTGTATATAATATATTATGAATATAAGTATGTTGTAGTAAAAGTAACTACTCTAATGATCTGTAATTCAAACTAAGCATAAAGAGAGAGGAACCAGGGAGCTCAAATACAAAATTTCTGGGGGTAACAGAAGGCTGATTTTTGTGAACTTTATTTTCGGGCAGCGTGTTATAGATCATTGGAATGAATTGCCCGCTACCTGGTCGAGGCGGAGAGTTTAGTAATTTTCAAAACAGAACTGTTTTTTTTTTTTTTTTGGCAGATGCAGAAAAATCCGATTCCTTGCATCATTTAGCCATTAATCATACTAATGCTAATCCAATACTTAAATCAAATATTTTTATTATTATGGCTATATGAAATCAAAACTTTGGCTGACGAAATATTGCCAAATGCATTATTGAAATGCCTAATTACATTTCGACAGAAAGGAATATTTTTATCTCCCGGAAACTCGGGGACCTTTCAGGTTTGTCACAATGTGAACTTTTTTAATTCTTTGATCCAGTGAAAAATGGACTTTAAAATTGCCGTTTTTTTATTCTTTCTGTGTTTTTTGTTAACTATTGCACTTCATATATAATATATCACGAATATATATGATATTATGAATTCCTATTTATGATCGGTGACCGGTTGTTAGTCAAGGTCTATAGTCTTTGGAGTAGTGCACCGAGCTTTGAAGGGAGGGGTCAACCGGCTGCTATAGGTGGATTACAATTAGACCTTTTGTCATTTCAGTAGAAAATACTTTGCTCCATACTAGTGATGGGTATAATCGAGTGGTCATACTCGATTATTGAAATCTCTCGATTACTAATCCTTCGATTGATTTGGTGCATTATGGCCTCAGCTGCCAATGCGCCATTAAAAACCAAATAATTATCATCACTAATCCTTCGATTTATGGAAATCATTCGATTATGTCCACCACTATTCAACACCGCTAATGTTTTGGAACAGTTTCTATTCGTTGTCGGCATTCTTTTCTGGTTGAGTTTGTCTGGAACATAGAGGAATGGCAATTTAGAGCAATATCTCAAACCCAAAGTTTTAAAAGAGCGGTTAACCTAGGTATGACGTGACGTGACGTTTATCAAGAAAATATAAACACTTTTTGACTCACTGCCAAGACACCTAAATAACGGCATGCATCGCAGCCATTGTGTAGGGCGTCAATTCGTAATGATGTACACTGGTTTTCCACATAAAACGAAGATCTTTGTTCTAATGTGTTAATTATTTCTTGCCTTACTATTACCTAATTGGAGCTCACACTGATCGCTTTATTTTATTATTTTATTTTTTTATGTGAACCCCAAACACGAGAGGTATTAGAACCTATATAGTACTTAGTACCGTGCTTTGTTTGGAGTTGAGAAGACGAAAGAAGATATTTGTTGACATTGGACTTGAACTTCTGTAGATTGTAATTTTCAGGAAATATGTATGAAGGAAGGTTGTTCCAGAAAACGGCAGTTGAATGAATAAATGAGGAAGATGAAAAGTTGGTTCTGTGGGTTTGAAGTTGGACAGTAAATGGATGTTGGCTGGTGGCGGCACGTGTTCGGACTGTTTTGAAAGAGAGAGCGGGAATTATAGAAGCCAATTCAGAAGAACAGTGCCCATGGAAGTATCTGTAGAATAGGTATGCAGCAGAACTAGTACGTCTATGAGAAAGCGAGTGGAGAGACTCTGTTAGAGATGAATCATTAATTAACCAACTGCCCTCTTCTGAATGGAATCAAGAAGCCTGAGAGAGGTTTTGGGGGCATCACCCCAGATGTGGAAACAATATTCCATGGCAGGGCGGATTTGCGATTTATACAGAGTGAGCAGCTGTTTGGAACAAAAGTAACGCCGAGAGCGAAAGAGAAATCCAAGTTTTTTAGATGCAAAGGAAGCAATATTTGTAATGTGCTTGTGCCAAGAGAGATAGGTAATCCCCAAAAGAGATATATCATTTTGTCTAGAAATCGGAGTGTCACTAAAGATAAGCATAGGAGCAGAAGAATCCTTTTTGAGAGATATAAGACAAGACTGAGTTTTAAAAGGGTTGAAATCAACTACGTTGTCTTTGTCCCACTGGAGAATTACCTGAAGATCGGCATTTAAGGAATAGGTAGCAGATTTTCGAGAAGTTGAAGCTGATTGAGCAGGGCAAGGTTTCTCAAAATGGAAAGTGGAATGCAATGTGCTATAATCGGCAAAACTATGGATAGGACTTCCAGTCAATGGAAGAAGGTGATTAATATACAATAGGAAAAGAGTGGGGGAAAGAACTGAACCTTGGGGGACACCGGCATTAGTGGAGAAGTTAGAAGACAGAGAGCCATCTACCATCACCCTCAGTGAGCGATCAGAGAGAAAACTGGATAACCAATTACTAAAAACAGTTGGCAAACCTTAAGATGGAAGCTCGTTTAGAAGACCTTTATGCCAAATACGATCAAAAGCCTTTGAGATGTCAAGAGCAACTACTTGTGTTTCACCGAACCTTTCCATTGAATTAGTCCATAAATGGGTAACATAAGCCAGAATATCACCAGTGGATCGACACTGACGGAATCTATACTGGCGATCGTTGATCAGACTTAAGGTTTCAAGGCAGTTTAAGAGTTGGCGGTTTATTGATTTCTCCATTACTTTAGAAAGAGTAGAAGTAATTGCAATGGGACGATAATTGGATGGGAGGGATTTGTCACCCTTTTTAGGAACTGGCTGGATATGAGCAAATTTCCAAGCAGAAGGAAAAACACCTTTGGAATAAGAAAGTGAAAAAAGGCGGCAAAGAATAGGAGTAAGTTCAGGGGCACAGGTTTTGAGAACAAGTGTAGAAATACCATCAGGACCTGGAGCTTTCTTAGCATCAAAATTCATCAAAATCCTTCTGATATCCTTTTGACGGAAGACCACGGGAGGCATTTAATGGAGCGTGTTGGGAATGGTGGGAGGTGTTTTACCAAGATCATTAATACATGAGCTGGAAGAAAAATGGGATTTTGTTTTCTTTTTTTTTTTTTTTATGAAAACCCCAAACACGAAAGGTATCAAAACCTATAATACTTAGTACCGTGCATGGGTTGAAGGAGAAGTATGGGGGGAGGGGATGCCGGAAACTTTGCTCTAGAGACTAAACATCGGTTTCACCACTTCAAGCCTCCAATAAGCCAATTGGTGGCATGCTAGCAGGTCAGCTTTATCCTTGGCTGAAGTGACAACAGAACCATCTGGTTTGGACAGAGGTGGGAGCAGCGATGGGCAAAAGTCGCGGCCAATAGCTTTGGCAAGAGACCAGAATGCTCGGCTACCATTAGGGCAAGAAGCAAGTTTTCTACTCTTAGCCTGTTCAAACTTTAGTTTTGACTGATTAATAACTGCTTTACAATTGTTACGAGCTTTGGTGTAGGCAGAAAATGAAACTGAAGAATTAGAAACAAGCCAATTACGATATGCAACATTCTTCTCTTGAACAGCCTTAGCACATTTATTTAAAAACCAAGATTTAGATAAAGGACGAGATTTTAAAGTGGGATAAAGGATTCCATTCCTGCAAGAATAATTTCACTAACACGATCTGAGCAAACGTTGACATCAGAAGTTTTGAAACAGTAATCCGACCATGGAAAAGAAGAAAAGAAGTCTCGCAGATCATCCCATTTTGCATTCTTGTAATGCCAAACAACACGAGGTTGGGAATAGCCATGAGATAAAGGTTCCATTGGAGAAGAGACAATCACCAAGTTATGATCTGAAATGCCTAAAGGACATCTCACTTCGACCGTTTACTTAGAAGGGTTGTTTGTGAGAAAAAGATCAAGCGTATTGGCTGTATGATTAGGATTGTCCGGTATTCTTATAGGTAAATGAACAATCTGTGCTAGGTCATTAGTAATTGCAAAAGCCTCAGCATCTCGACCTGCTGGGTCGGTGTGACTAGAAAACGGAAGTCAACTGGAGTTGTGAACATTAAAATCACCAAGGAAAATTACCTCACTGTTAGGAAAGTTGGACTGGAGAAAGTCAAGTTGCAAAGAGAGGAACTCAAAGAGCTCCAAGTGATTAGTGGAGTTGGGAGAACGGTAGAGAAAACAGATGAATTTGACACAATGAGGTAGAGAGATTTTAAGCCAGAGAAGATCAAAGAGAGGAGATTCCAAATTGCCAAGTCTCACCGAATGGTGAAAGTCACGTTTTCCTCTCTTACAATTGATACACTATGGCTCTTCGTTTTTATTAGGACACTCGTTAAACACATGACCACCATGCGCACAGTGACTGCAAGACGGACACAGATGAATTTGACACAATGAGGTAGAGAGATTTTAAGCCAGAGAAGATCAAAGAGAGGAGATTCCAAATTGCCAAGTCTCAGAACGGACATGTGCACAAGTACCACCTTTGAGGAGAAAGGAATCATAAAGTGAATAATTTGGGCATCTGAGATGAGCAGTATTTGAATCAACTGATAACTGAGATTCTGTGAGAAAAAGTACATGGGGTTTGGCAGACTGCAAGTGGAAATGGACATCGTTGAGATTAGAATTGAGACCACGTATATTTGTAAAATGAATTAGGAAGTGCTTGGGACGTTTAGACCTGTTCGCAGATAAGCTTGCTCTATTAGTTTGACAATTCATGGTGTATTCAATAGTAAGAAAAAGTGGGTGGGACATGCTGTATGAAGTAATGAAATTTTTGGATATGGCGTACACGTGGTAAGAATGTACCCAGATCCATGACATAACATGGCCTCGACAATGCTCCCCGCATACACACTACTCGGACTCCCTCCGGTCATTATCTGGCAGAGTAGAGGTAGCAAGATTATACACTAGCTGATCCCGAAGCCTCCTAGAGAGTTACCAATAGGTTTGGTCCGATGTACTAACTAGCGGCCGACCTGCGAACACCGTTTTAGAGCTGTACCCTCGAAATATAAGGAAAATTTTATATTTTATGTACTTTTTAGGTCTGATAATTCTTTGACTTTGCCTGGAGCTCTCATAGACACAGACCTTATACAGTTGTGACGAAATGCTTTCACTGCTTGGGATATGGTCACACCGCTCAGTACTGCACGC
Source organism: Mastigoproctus giganteus (assembly GCF_048544385.1). Lineage (NCBI taxonomy): Eukaryota > Metazoa > Arthropoda > Arachnida > Uropygi > Thelyphonidae > Mastigoproctus > Mastigoproctus giganteus. The sequence goes on along the minus strand of NC_143580.1, from coordinate 114,857,502 downwards.
AAGTCCCCGTCTTGCAGTCACTGTGCGCACAGTGTCCTAATAAAAACGAAGAGCCATCGTGTATCAATTGTAAGAGAGGAAAACGTGACTTTCACCATTCGGTGAGAGATAGCAACTGTCCTGTCTACAAAAAGGCCTTGGAAACAGCACGACTGAGGATTTCTGATGAGTAACACACCCAATTCCAGTGTATATAGTGTAAATAAGTCCCCTACTGGTGATGTTAATAGTACGAACTTGCCTAGTGTTCAGTCTATTAATCTGAAATTTATGCAGATCAACGGGCATCATTCTCGAGTTGTTTCGGACGAGATTAGATTAACAGCAGAACAAAACTCAATCGACATCATCACTATTCAAGAGCCATATTTTGCTAAAGGGCGAATGGGAGATTGTTCAAAGATCACAGGTTATTCTCTTTTCACCCGAGTAATCCAACCTGCTCACCAGCAACCGAAGAATTGTATTCTTGTATTAAACGACAAAATTGATGTAACTGTCATTAATGGTCTCTGTCACCAAACTGCAACTTGAACCCTGTCACAAATTCTACCATGACCTTTTATATCATCTCAATATACTGCCCTCCATCTGAAGACTTAAATAACTCATTAAATTATTTAGTATCCACATTGAATTTTCTGCGTCCTCATAATGTCCTTATTTCAGTGGATGTAAACGCCAAGTCTAAGTTTTGGTTTAGTGCACGCTCTGATGCTCGAGGGCAATTACTGGAAGAATTTAGTATTAATAATAATATGAAGATCTTTAACAGACCTCAACAGTTCACTACGTTCTCCAGCTTCTCCGGAGAATCAAATATTGATATCACTTTTTCAAATTCCTTCTGTAATCTAGCTATCAACGATTGGACTGTACAGCCTAACTGGACAACAAGTGACCATCGGGCAATTTCTTTCTCGGTCTCCATACCTTCTCGTCCCTCAGATTCGAGTATCTGTGTGCCTGATACTCGTTCAGGCACACAGATACTCGAATTGTGTACGTTCGCTTCTCAATTAATAATATTAATTGGGACATATTTGAACATTCTGTAAATGCTGATTTCTCCAAACTGACTAACTCTCATTTTGACGACATGTCTGTGTCTGAAGCTGCGACACAGATTCAAAAAAATTTGATTAATGCATCATATAAATCATCAAGGAAAAAACGTGTGTCAATTCCAGAACTTGTTCCTGGTGGTCGTCAGAATTATCTTCGCTTCGGAAACAGGTCCACCACGCTCGACGCACCTATCAGCGCAATCGTCATTTGTCTCAGGCTGATGTTCGCATCTTTTATAATTATTACGTTGATCTCAAGAAACGTTATGTGAAGGCAATTGCTACCAGGAAGAAGGAAACTTGGGCATAATTTGTGTACAACTCTGGTAATGCAGACCCGTGGGGGCTACTTTATAAAATTGTAAGAAATAAATTATTTACACAAGAAGTGTATGGATCGATCATATACAATGGTCTGGAGACCACTAACTGGACGGATTCTGTAAATATTATCCTAGATAATCTTTTTCTACAGGACAATGTGAGCTCCGACTCTGATTTTCACACTAATATTCATTCTGCCAATTCTCTGTATGTTTCTTCAATTACGACTGAGCCTTTTAGTGCCATCGAGTTGGACACAGCGGTCAAACAAGTGAAAGTTAAGAAATGCCCAGGGATGGACATGCTGGAGAGTACCTTTATTGTACAGCTCTCCAAGATTAAGCTCGGTACACTTCTACAACTTTTCAATAAATGTTTAGGTGCTGGGACTTTCCCAGATCTGTGGAAGACAGCTCTTATCAAGCTGATTAGGAAACCAGACAAGCCTCCCCAGGAACCGAGGTCTTATCGGCCTATAGCCTTATTGGTCAACCTTGGTAAGCTATTAGAACGTTTAATTGCCCTGCGATTAAACAACTTGTTATCGGAACGGGGACTAATTGCGCCTAATCAATACGGATTCACTCCTGGAAGGTCCTGCGAGGACGTCCTTGTAGATTTCATTTCTTCTGTTGAACACTCCAGTTTCAAGTATACTCTTGCTATCTTTATTGACTTCGAGGGTGCTTTTGATTCCCTTTGGTGGGAAAGTGCCCTCTAACGTTTACGTATGCCGAATGTTCCCAGCAACTTTATCTTCTAATTAAGAGCTATTTCTCTAACAGATTTATCACCGCCAGATAAATACAGACAAATTTTGCGTCAGGTCTTTCGAGGGTGTCCTCAAGGCTCCATTTTAGGACCACTTTTCTGGAACGTTGTTCTGCAAGGTTGGATTACCCGAACCTTTGACAACGTGAAGATCATGGCATATGCGGATGATTTGACAGTCCTTGTTAGTGGCAATTCAAGGTCTTCTATTGAAATATCCGCTGAGAAAGTTCTATCTGATCTTCAACAATGGACAGTTGAAAATAAGTTAAAAATTAGTTCTACCAAGACAAAAATTATGATCCTTGGCTCTAAATTGGACATTCGTCGACCACTAAGAGTTAAAATAAACAATAGACAAATACCTCTAATAACGGAAATTAAACTTTTGGGAATAACTATTGACAGCAAGTTAAACTTTCTCCCTCATTTATCCAATCTGCGAATTAAGATCAGAAATTTCACCGGCGCTCTTGTCAGAGTTTCTAGAACTGAGTGGGGTCTTTCTAGAAGATGTTTAAGAATCTACTACAACTCTGTGTTTCTCCCTATGGTTGCCTATGCAGCTGGCGCTTGGTTCCATAGGGTGCGGACTGTACAATTTCAATCAAAATTGATGTCAATCCAGCGTACAATGTTACTTTGTATTTTGAAGATTTGTCGAACAGTTTCAACACCTGCTCTACAGGTTTTAGCCGGGACGTTACCACTCGATCTCTACGTAATTTTCAGAGGCTTATGTTATCGCTTGAAACGTCAGATTCCCACTCAGATCCTTGGTATTTCTATTAACACTCAAGTCGATGTTAAAGCTGAACGACAAAGAATTTGGCAAGAGTTGATCAACTTGTGGCAGAGTAGGTGGGATGGCACAACACTGGGCAGTGTAACGCGTAAGTTTTTTCCTGAAGTTGACTCTCTTACGGATAAAAAATCTGCAGTCTGGTTTAGCCTTGACTTGTTTATCTCCTATTTGATGTCAGGACACGGATCATTAAATAAGAAATTGTTTAAATTTCGCTTGTCTCCTACGGAACTCTGTCATTGTGGCGGTGTGGAAGATTGGCAGCACGTGTTGTACTCTTGTCCCTCATACAATGAATTTAGAGTAATTCTGCAGAATGCAATTCCCAACTTTTCTTCAGGATTGGAACCTAATTTTGTATCAAATGCCACGAGTTACCGCGCTCTTCAGGATTTTGCTAAGGCAACCTTTAATAAAAGGCTCGCAATCCTTTCTGCAATGACTACACATGCGAATGTTTCAAATTCAGCTCAACACTCTTCACCTTCACTGCAATGACGTCCATTTTTTCAACAAGATCTACAATTCTGGACAATTGTGCTCTGTGTGTTGTGTGTTTTTTTTTTTTTTTTTTTTGAAACTCTACAAGTGTCCTACAACTACAACTCAATTTGGCGATGAAAATTCCTGTGCTCCTTTGCTCGGATGGCTGTTAACTGATTGTTACTTTGCTACTAATGACTGCAGGACTTACTGGATTTAACCTGAACTGATTATAAGGTTTGCGCCTGCTTCTGGGCTTGTGTAACATTTTGTCGGTTGAATGGTACTGTTATCCTTAATTATTTTCTTTGAACTTGTTTTTTTTTTATGTTAATATGCATAAGATTACTTTTATTGTTTACTTTGACATTTCAAAGTATCATCTGCTTACCTCAATCTGTTGAGGTTATCTTTTGTACAGTATTTAATCTTTGTATAGTTGTATAAGTTTGTTGGGCTCTTGGTGTCCCTCTCTTCTGCTGCCGCCGGTTGGTAGCCCCTTGGTTTACCTTCCCTTGGTGGTGGTGGTGTTGGCGCGTTTCCGACCTGCTAACTCTGGCTAGCCAATCAGCCAGTTCACTTCTGGCCATTTCCGCAGAATCCTCTAATTTAAAAGTGAAACGAGGCGGAGATGAACTAACGTTCCAGGTGCCGCCCAAGACAAATACATACATACATACATTTGACTTTGAGTGTGTAACATAATTTCTATTTTAATAAAAAATAATCAATAAAAGTTCCTCACCTTTAGTGGCATAGTCCAATGAACATTGATATGGGGCACCCATTTTCACAACACATTTTCACAAGTTCTCCAGGATTTAACGTCCGCTTTTTGTCTAGTCATAACAAGACAAAAAAAAAAAAAACATCTTAGTTATAGTGTACTTTTGGTTGGGTGTTTTTGGATTGCTACCGAGGCATTTAAAACCTTGTTGTAATTTTTTTAACTTGTGTTCTTTGTCAGTAGTTTGGCATTGCTTTATAAGCGCTCTCAGCTGCTATAGTATAATTTTTTTTTCATTGTATTAGGACCACTGTTATTCAAATCTCTTGCATTGGGAGGGGGGGTTAACAGTGTCTCTCAGGTCCTCAATGTGTGTATTTGTCTAATGTTTAAGATGTAATGATTCCACGGCCATTGTTAGCCTAGTCCTTCCGACGAGGTAGAGCTTAATGGGCAATCTATTTTATTTATTTATTTTTATTTGACACGAATGGCCACGTTGTTGTGGTTGATTTCTCTCCGTTTATAACGATATTTCAAGAAATTTGGGCATGGTGCCAAGGAGGCTCCACTAAATTTTTATAAATTGGCATTCTTATAAGTTTATATTGATTTACATTTCTTATTAATTGTTAATTTTTCTATATTAAATATTTTAGGATCCTTTTGCAACATCCTTAATCTTGATTTATTCCCCCCCCCTTATTTGTTGCTATAGTTTATTATATAGTGGTTTACTTTTTATTCGCTACCATGCGACTGCCATATATGAACTTTATACATATTCTAGTATGAATATAAGTATATTGTTTAAATAACAGTAACTACTCTAATGATCTGTTATTCAAACAGCATAAATTTACTGAGGATGTGGTTTCTTAATTTGAAAATGTATTGCAACCAAGATATACATTGAATACTATATGGATGAGAGCACGTGTAATAATATTCTTAGTATTATTTGTTGTTATTAATTTGTTGTGTGCGTGTTTATTTTATCATTCTCCACTATGGCAAAGAAATAGTGAAACCTAGAATGTTCTGAAGGCGCTATAACATGTACAATATAGTAATATTATAGTGATTATTTTGCATAACGCACGAAGCTACGCGTAAGATTCACTAGTGAACGGGTTAGTGCCATTGCACCATGTTTTGTTCATAGCGAACTACCGAATTAGATAATTGGCATCGTTTTAATTGTATCTCGTATTGTGAATATCTTCACAACGAGTTTCCATGGTATTGCACTACGTCGAATAAGAAACGCTTCACCAATGGAGAAGACTAATGTTACTTATCCTTGACGGATACCACCACCCAGACGGCACATGGATAATAATCTCCTTAGTTTATACTACACCATCAGGCATCTCTGATACTGTGGAGTTAAACTTCATAACTGGATTGGCACGATTGCAACGCCAGGGTACCTACCCACCCACCTAGGAGGGGCCAAGCAAGCCTTGAAACGGTGCCATCTGGGGGGGGGGGGAAATTGATCTGCCGGGAGTTTCCGAGAATAAGTAACAACAGTCTTCCCTACTGGGGAAGCGTTGTCTATTCGAGGAGTTTATGAATGGTGTAATGTAGAGAATTTACTGTCCATTTCATTCTTCTAAACTGTTTCTTTTCTTATTCCGCTCCTACTACTACTTTCCTCCACTTTTTGCTTTTCTAAGTCTAATAGGGACGAGTGGATAATATAAAAACAAGCCTTGAAACGGTGTCGTCTGGGTGGTGGTATACGCCGAGAATAAGTAACATTACTCTTCTCCATTGGTAAAGCGTTACAACTCGTTGTGAAGGTATTCACAATACGAGATACAATTAAACGATGCCAATTATATACTGGCATTAACCCGTTCACTAGTGGTTAAAAACAGAAACTGTAGTTACTTACTTGGTTTCCGCAGACGTAATCCAGCAGGGCTCCTCTTATACACACTACACACTCGAGAGATAACGGCTTTTAGGTCATGACCGTTGCAGATTCTAACCAATTCTTCCCCACAAACTGGGTAAATATTGTGGATGCAGATAACAGCAAGTACCCATAGCCATAGGTATTTCATCTGCTGAAAATATGAACAAGCGTTGTTTAGTCTCCCTTCAGTTATAGGGATATATACATAATTTTTCTAGTGTAATCGAAATTTGATTTGATAAACTATAATACTAATGATATATACAGCACAATTTAACTGATTTTTTTTGTATCTATTAATATGGTTAAATGAATATTTGAAGCTTTAAAACAGATACAATAAGTTTGTAGTTAGAATGACAGTGTCCTGATGACAATGTTCCCTTTTATTTTTAAAGTTTTGTGCTGTCGACCAAACTCCGTAAGTAACAGCGCATAAAAATTTCTATGAAAGATACTTAAGTTCAACAGTATAGTACTTCTTACTATGGTGCCTCCGTAGCCAGGTGGGCAGGAGTGGCAGTGCGTAGCGCATGTTTCTTGATTAGACCGCGGTTCGAGCCTGGGACTACCGAATACAGAGGATGCGGAAAGGTCAGGGAATGACCACCGCATATCCCCGGAGCAATATGGCCTTAGTTGCTAATGCTCCAAATAACAACTTCTTACTATGTTTGTTGGCTTTTGATGTGTCTTTCGTCTGCACTATACAGAGGACGCCATAACATCTCTTTTAAACTACATCGGGGATTCTTCTGATAAATGTTCTTATGGTCTTTATAGACTTTGAAGGAGCATTTGATTCGGTATGATGGGAAAGTGCCCTTCGAACTCTTGTGCTTGTCCAGTGTAATAGTTATATATTTAATACTATGAGGTCATATTTTCAAGATAGATTTAGTACTGTGCGTGCACGTCATCTGTCAATATAGTGCCGGTGTCTCGAGAGGCTGTCCTCAAGGTTCGGTTTTGGGACCTCTCTTTTGGAATTCAGTTTTGGACCAGTGGCTTGTTAAGGAGGGTACAGAGTTTGTTAAGATAGCCTATGCTGATGACCTTGTCATTGGAGTTTCTGGACGCTCCTGACTTATATTGGAAAAAAAAATACAGTCAGTTTTAGATGATTTAATGCAGTGGGCCGAATTGAACAAATTGAAAATCTCTGCAAGTAAGACGTGTTTTTTGGTTTTCAAGAAACAATCTAATTACGGCAGACCTCCAAGAGTTCTTTTAGGTGGAGTTCAGATTCCTTATGTTGCTAGAACTAAGTATTTGGGATTAATCATAGATGAGAAACTTTCCTTTTTGCCACATGTTTCACACCTGAATGTAAAAGAAGACACTTTACTGCCACCGTTGCTAGGATTTCTCATAAGGAGTGAGGATGATTGAATGAGAGGGTGTTGCCATTGTATTATAAGACTATTTTTTCTCCAGATAGTGGCATTTTTTTTTTTTTTTTTTTTTTTTTTTTTTTGATTTGGTAGTTGTTGGTGCATCGGCTTCTGTGGCCATATTGCACCTCCCAAGGTTTTTGCAGTACTTTGATCCAAGCCCGAGGCGAGAATCGAACCCGCGACCTTTGGGTTCCCGGGCAGGTACTTTACCCACTCGGCTAGCCCGGTCGGCTAATAGTGGCATATGCGGCTGTTGCTTGGTTTTCTGTGGTAACTAAAACTAGGATTCGATCGAAACTTTTATCACTTCAGCGCTCTATGTTATTAACTTTACTGAAAGTACCTGGAGAATAATATTAAAGAAGAACACAACGAATATTGAATAAATTAATGGAATTATGGCGAACCAGACGTGAAAGTGGTGACGTTGGAGATGTCGCAAGGAAATATGTTCCCCAGGTGAACTATGCATTGTCAAAATCCGTGGCATCTTGGTTTGCGCCTTTTTGTTAACAGGACATGACTCACTTAGGGCCAAATTATACAGATCCGTTAACATGTACAGATCCGTTCTGTACATGTAGCGAACAGGAGACTTGGATGCATGCAAGTTTCTTATGTCGGGAGTATGAAGACCAAAAGCAGACTTTGATGGCACACATTCCTGGCTTATTGTGTGATACAGTACATTTACTTATGTGCAAATCGTGAGCAGTCACCAAGTTGCGCCCTCAAAGAAAGGCTGTAAAAACAGCCTTTCTTTGAGGGAGCAACCTGGTGACTCAATTGTGTTCATGGCACGTTTCTTGTTGGACTCGATTCCTTCAACTATTCGATTCTAACTCTGGCTAGCGGCTGAAGTGCTGGACCTGATTCGTGGTGTTGGGTTTGGTGCTCTAGTTAGTTGTATTTTTTGCTGCGATCATGAATACTTTTTTCTGGATTCTAGTGTGCTGGCCCTGATTCATTGCGTCGGGCCTGGTGCTCTAATGGTTCTATTTTTCCCATGGTGGACAGTTGGGTATTTGCTGGACAGTATCTGTAGAGTGTAGAGTGTGCTTAGTGTCAAACGGCACCAGGGGTTCCCCCCATCTCCGCGGGCTATACATTGTGGGTGTGACAGTATCTGTATTGGGTTTTGAGGTTCCAGTGCTTGTGGAACAGCAAATGAGGAGATATTCAGTTGAACTGTGATTTTTGAAATTTGTAGTTGTGCCATCCACACTATTGATTATTATTTGTTTTTTCCCCTGGCTCTCTGGTAAAGGCAAACCAGGGAGCGAGATTGCTGGCACCCACTGGTATTGCACCACCCCTTGTGGGTGCGGGATTTCATGCGCGAATTGCACTACAATTAAAACCAGACCCAGGTAATTCAACATACTTTTCCAGGCCTGCTTTGTAAAGACTCTATATATTCACAAGTTTTCAAGGTGAAGTTGGGCTTATGCCTGGAGGTCACTCTGATTAAAGAGAGCCACCCGGCAGCCATCATGTCCTTTGCACATGAGTTCTATTCGCATATGTGCATTTGGCGACTTATTGTCTTGTAATCTAGAAATGAAGCTAGAATTGAAGCTAGAATAAGCATGAAGCGTAAGCTAGAAATGAAGCTAAAATAATGAAGTGTGTAAGCTAGAATAAGCTAGAATAATGAAGCTTGTAAGCTAGAATAAGCTAGCTTACTGCTTGAAATGAAAATTCATTATTAAGGCGAAACTGAGGACGCAATTGTGTATGCATAGTGATAGTTGTGTTAATCTTTTGTTAAATGGTAATTTTTTATTAAAGCGATGTACAGATGAAAATAAATATACAATTCTGATTCAGGAAGTGAAGGACTCGTGTGGTGATATTTTTTATGTTGAATTTGGTTTGTTTAGCGATTATAATAGAAAATACTTTAACTACTCATTGTATCACTTGGGGTACCTGTCTGTCCACCGATGAGTGGCCAACAAGCATCGAAACAGTGCCTGCCGTCTGGGTGGTGGCATCCACCGAGAATAAGTAACATTAGTCTTCTAAAAGGATGCTTTATTCGTCTAGAAAACTTTTTAACGGTTAGAATGTCCTTCAACGGTTCTCCTACTGTTTAACTGGTAATAACTGCCTATGCTTTAGCATAGGCAGTATTGGATTGGATTGGAGAGGATTGAATTAGATAGATAGGGTTGGATAGGATCGTTTCTTTATAATTTGAATTGGGGGTGACTTTTTCAAATGGGGATATAGCGCGCCTTATAGGGGTTTTGCTGCTGATGACACATATTGGGATTATAGACTGCATACAGGTATGAATGGTCTGATTTTAATTTAAGAACTGATTTCAGTTACCTTAAACAGAGGCTTGAAAGCCACACTAGCACTTTAAATAGTACCTGCTAGCTAGGTGGGAGAGAATGCTGGTGCCACGTCGGCTGTGTGCTGGAAAGTGGAAGTTAATATTTATAATAGCATAATATGCTGCGAGTTAGGTCACAATGTCTATGTGTCTGCAATTCTGCCCAAGCATGATAGGAGGGATTATATGCTGATAGCTTTCTGGATTAACTCAAGGCTTGAAAATCTCTGGAAGACTTTTGGGGGAAATTTCTGTCAGCTTGGCCCGCACTTGTAGTCAGACTTGTAGTTAGAAGGAATCTGTTTTGTAGAGGCAGGATACATTTAAACAAAGGTGATGCAAGAATTTTTGCCAGTATTATTGAGGATACATTAGAGGTTCAGGCAAACTGCTAGTTTGGGGGGACAAGGTACTATTTAAAGTGCGTGCTATAGGGTAATATAGATACACGTTTGTCTGATAATATGTATTAAATTAACGCTTCACATACCTCAAGAATTCTTGTTTGTTACTGCAACAGAACATATTAGCAAGATGTTCTGAGGGCTGAAACGTTTCAAATGAGCGGACAGCCAATACCAGGGAAGCGAGCTTAAATAACTTTAAGGGATGTGTCAGGGTAGTTAACTATACGAGAACATTAAGTCTTAAGTGTTTGTACAGTAATGTCAGAAGTGTCGTCAATAAAATGAGTGTATTTGGGATGCTCGTTAGGACAAGTAACGCTGACATAATAGGGCTTACGGAAACGTGATGCCACCCGGAGATAGGGGATGACGAGTTTCAGTACGGTATTTAGGAAAGATAAAAAAAACCAAACTATTATATTTAGGCCACCCGAATAATTAAATTCATCTGCCGTGCTGTGTCTTATGTCTGTAAATTGCGTGTGTTCTATGTTCAATTTGTCTGTTTGCTGGACGAAAAACCCCAGTTTCTGGGGAAGGAGAACTTTGCTATCTACGCCTGAGACCGACTAACTCAGCCACGGAGGGAAAAAAGATCATTAAAGTTCTTCGCGTCATCGACGGGATTCGAACCCGAGCCTTTTCCACTCGATACCACTGTGCTACACGCAGGGAAGATAGAAGAGGTGACGGGGTCCTACTTCTTATCAAAAGCAGCCTGAGCGCGACGAAAGCCTTCCGGGATTCAGACGTTTCGCATGCTAATATAGAATCTGTATGGTGTGAGATAGTTGGAAGCAAAGGTATAATGAGTGTGGGAGTAATCTATAGGCCAGGTGATTGTGAAGATCATGATGAGAGCCTCTACATGCAAATGGAATGGGCGAGTAAGCATGAATTTCTTATTATGGGTGATTTTATTTTTGCCTGTAATTGATTGGAGCAAATGGGAGGGAAACTCCACATGTGGGACAAAATTTTTAAATAAACAAGATGATTGCTATTTGTATCAACATATCAGGGAAAATATTAGGGAAAACAATACTCTAGACCTCATTATCACCCATAAACCAGATGACATAATAGGGCTTACAGTACAGGAACCAGTAGCAGGAAGTGATTACGGAGTTCTACGGTGGACGATGAAAAGAGAGGTAGCAGTAGCTAAAGGCAGAGGAATGGGTTATAACTTCAGGAATGGAAATTACGACGGCTTAAGGTGCTACATGGCCTCTATTAACTGGATAGATATCTCACAGAGAGCGAATACAATTGAAATATAGTATACCTTTAAAGCATTAATTACAGAAGCCTTGAATGCGTGTATACCATTAAAAATACTCCACGAGGAGGATTCCAAGTTGGATGAATAATGAAGTTGCCAGATTACTTGGGCAGAAAAAGACAGCATGGAAAAGTTACAGAGCAATAAAGTACAGAAGCGTATAACAGCTACAGATTGGTCTGTAATAGTGTCCCAGAAAAGTTTAGCCTGGCAAAGACAGATTATGAGAAATCGCTGGCAAAGAGAGCAAGGGGGGCGGATAAGGAATTCTTCACATATATAAATGCAAAGAAGAGAAGAACAAACCAGATTGTACCCTTATGTAATACGTGGGACAGTACATAATTACCTTATGTAATTATGGACGTGGGACAGTATTAAATACCCCAGCTTAAGTTGCAGATGAACTCAACAATTACTTTGCATCGATATTTACAGAATAAAAACTCTACGTCAATGAGAAATTATGGGAGTGAAGTTGAAAAAAACGTAATTAATGATGTTGAAATTTCACATGTTTATTTAATAGAAAAACTGTCGAGCCTACAGGCTAGTAAGGCTCCTGGGGTTTATGGCATATACCCTGTAATCTTTAGGGAGGCGGAAGTGAGTGCATTAAACCATTGAGGCTGATTATGCAAGCATCACTGGACTCGGGAGTGATTCCGTTGGATTGGAAAAGTGCCAATGTGTCTCCAATACATAAGGGCGGTTCTAAGAGTGAAGTGGGAAATTACCGGCCGGTTAGTCTAACTTCAGTAGTAGAGAAAATCATGGAGACACTGATCAAAGTTGGAATTCAGGATCATTTAGATAGAAATGGAATTCTGAAGGATACTCAGCATGGTTTTGTAAAGGGAAAATCATGTTTAACTAATCTGGTTAGTTATTTTGACAGAATCACTGAAGAGTTGGACTTTGGGAATAATTTCGACATTGTTTATTTGGATTTCAGCAAAGCATTTGACTCAGTCCCATATCAGCGGTTACATTATAAGCTGGAACAGGTTGGAATCACGGGAAAAAACCTTAGATGGACGGCTGCAGGCAGGAGGCAGAGGGTTGTGATAAATGGTTATTCCTCATGTTGGGTTGATCTAAGAAGTGGGGTTCCCCAAGGATCAGTATTAGGACCACTTTTGTTTTTGATTTTCACAAATGACATCGATGAAGGGATAGAAGGCGTGATGTCTAAATTTGCAGATGATGTAAAGATTGGTAGAGTAGTTAATGATGGTCGCCAAGCAGAGCTTCTTCAGAATGACCTAGATAGACTTCAGGGCTGGTCAGAAAAATGACAGCTATGCTTTAATCCAGCAAAGGTAAAGTATTGCACCTGGGGAACAGTAACCCCAAAATAATTTATACACTTGGCGGAGTTGAACTAAAGCCGGTAGTGGAGGAAAGGAACTTGGGTGTTACGATACGGTCAGACTTTAAGTTCTCTAAGCATTGTAGACAGGTTGCAAGGAAGGCCCATGGTGTCCTATCGATGATGTACCGAACAATTTCTAGTAGAGATAAGGACGTCATAATCCCATTGTATACTGGTGTGCAAAACTTAAGGACCAGTCAGGTTTTCACCTGTAGTTTCTCATAGGAGTGGTTTGGATATGGGAAAATCATACCAAAGGAACCTCGTGAAGTACAGAAATAATGAAGGAAACAACACTGACACAACAACGGAAACAAAACGGTACAGAGGGACTTTATTCAAAATGGCAACATAACACTGGCTGCCATGATACAAATGTATCACTGTCACAGATGGAACAAAGGGAAGAGGTGGTCCTCAGTAGGAGATATGGCCACCCCTAATGTCAATGCAGGCTTTGCACCCCTGTCCATACTTAGTACAATGTTATTGATAAGTTCTTGCGGTAACATCGTCCTTTCCTCTGCACCATCTTCAGCTGGTGAACATTTTCTGGTGGGTGTGCACGTGCCGCTAGGTGTCTCCCCAGAGCGTCCCATATGTGTTCGATGGGATTCGGATCGGTAGAATGGGCAGGCAGATCCATACGAACAATGTCCTCACTTTCCAAAAGCATATCAACAGCTGCAGCGCGATGGGGTGTGGCGTTATCATCCATAAACACGAACTCGTGGCCAACGGCACCTCAGAATAGACGCACATAAGGAAGGATTACCTCAGTACAGTAGCGTGCACCGATTACAGTACCGCCTACTAGTATCTGGAGTTGTGTGTGTCTATCCAAGATAACGCCTCCACAGACGAGAACACCTCGACCGCCATATCAATCCTTTTCAGTGATGTTAGCTGATGTCTAGAATCGCTTCTGAGACTGAATCTACTGTCATCAGCAACGAGTACCTTACCCGATTGCGCTGCTGTACAGTCCTTGTGTTCGATGCACCACTGTAAACGGTGTCTCCGATGGGCAGGTGTTAAAAGGTACACAATGTACTGGCCGTCGGGCGAACAGTCCACCTTTGTGGAGTCGCCTGGCCACAGTAAACCGTGATATCCTGCGTTCTGTGCTCCTGTTCAGCTGGTTTGCAGTGGATCCCGCTGTCTGGTGTCGGTCCCCATTGGCCTGTAGGAGTATATAGCGGTCATCATTGGGCGTTGTTATTCGTGGAAGCCACCACTGGTCCTTCGAACAGCTGCACCTGTCGTTCTGAAGTCCGACCACGCATGTGAGACGACGCTATGGGCGATAACGAACTCTTCAGGCGCACTCCTCGCACTTCGAGCTTCCCAATTATTCGACCGCCGGGTAAAGTCATCCAGATGTTGTCTACTGGCCATTTCGGTGTCTGTAGCACTGTATGAAACCAATCGAACGTCTGTAACAATCGTGCTCTCCATTCGGTAATTTGCACATAAATGCTGAACTGCTGCTTTTATCTGTTTATGTGAGCCCTCTCATCACGATTCAAATTTAGGACAATACGTATCAGCCGGTTACAATGCCTAAGGAGATTTCATGACATCTCTGCTAAGTAACTGAACGTTGGACAGTTTCAGTGTGCATTAATTTGGACAGTGTGTATAAATTTAAATTTGAGCGGAAATAAAAAACCGTTCCCTGCATTCTTACCTCGCTGCAACTTTAACCACTGGACTAGTTCTTAAACATGACAACCGCAGTAACTCCCGGCATATGTGATCTCTGCAATAATTCCGCAGATGAAACCCTACTTTGCAGTAAATCAAAACATAGAATATGCCAGTTAAGTTATGCTCAGGATACTCATTGCGCTTATTAGGATGCGCTTATCGCTGAACAAGAAGAAAGGGTTCATGGGAAAATGCTGCTTAAATAGTAAACAGACAGGATCTGCAAGAACCTCCAATCAGAAGCCTGATTCTCCACCAGCAAGGATAAAGAAATGCGCCGACCGAAGAATGCAACACATCGGAGGAAGTGGCTACGCTGACCTCTCACCCCACCGCTGATGCACAACACAGTGACTCGGGAAACAATGGAAGAAGTAATAATTTAGAAAATAATAAAGGCGACGGGAAAGATCACGAAAATTATGGCCATGAAAGAACAAATGACTGTCTAAAGGATGTTAATGGGAAACACACGAGCTCAGGACTCGATTCTGACATTTTAAACGTCCTTGGTTGTGATACTTGTCTCGAGGACTATCTTCATGCAAACCCCCTGTCAGCCCACAGGCAAACCCACCTAAGGCTATGGCTAATCAGGCGAACACCGCCTTTTCAGTGGCACGAAACATATGCTCAAAAGCGTAACAGATGAAGTATTTGGGGAATTTCTTAAACCTGTTGCAATACAGGCCGAAGAATACATGCATAATCCATAAAATAAATTTCCCCTAATTTTTCGAGTGCTCATCCACCCTTCTCATTATCAACCAAGAACTCCGCGCATAGAACGAAGAAATAAATCAGAAAATTTGCTCACTAAGAGGCCAGATCACTGACCTGAAAAGCTGTATGATGTTATGCTGTAAGCCAGATTACCAAACTATACCGCGAGTGCCTCAAACCTCGGAGCCTGAACGCGAAGAGCATGTCGCTATACTCTATAGAAGCGGACAGGATGCCCCCTTCTCGGCTATTAATGCTGAACCATTAGTGGGGCATAGACCAAAATATGCCATATTAAATATCCCTCCCGTCACTGCCTATCAGCGAAACAGAGAAACTAGAGTATTTATCGAGCAACCACCGGTGAATAGATAATCATGAGCAACAGCCCCTGGTAGAATAAATGCACCAAGGATCTAAGGCCCCTACTCGAGCCTCGCCATCCCCCTTACCACAGGACCTATCTAGCTCTTATTCTCCGGCCATATGTGAGGCTGATAGAGTGTGCCCTGGAAAGTATCCCAGGCTGACATATGCGGAAATAACATCAAACGGAAATACAAGGAAAACCTTATCTCAGAAGACTTATGGGAGAGACCAGAATCAGAGTATATCGAAGGCTACCACCAACCGAAGAGCAACTTCCATAACAAATGTACACAATAGCCAGATCCGGAATAATAACTCTTATCCCTCTACACAATCTCCGAACTACAATTTTAATGTAGATACAGCGCATATAAACCTCCCTACACATGGCCAATTGGCAAGGAGGTTCAATATTACAGCCGTCAGAACCCGAGAGAAAGTCTTTGTTACTAGGCTTGCCCCGAACACGCAGGCGAATGACATAAAGGCCATGTTTGCTCAAGGATTCGGAGTCCACACAGAAATAAGACAGCTGAAAACAAGGCATCCTTCATATGCGTCATTTTTGCTCACATGCTCCCCTGATGACCTAAATCTAATCCTTGAATACAATAACTTGCCACTGGGTGCACTAGTTAAAAGATATCGAGAAAAGAACACCGCATACGTGCAGAGAACCAGTAGTACGCATCAACCTATATAGCTACTAAAGCAACAGAATGCCCCTTCTGGAGAATGCCAAACCATTTGCTTTTTTTTATTCAGAACGTTAGAAGCGTTGTTAACAAACTGCACACATTGCAGACCTGCCTACTCCTTGAAGAATATGACTTTATGTATATAGTGGAGACTTGGCTAAATTATAACAGGCAACTGGATCTGCAGGTACAATCCTCCAGTTACAGATTTATTGGGAACAGCAAAATAGATAAGGGGGGAGTTGCAATCCTTTATCATGAAAGTTTGCATCCTACAAAAATTAAACCAAGTCAGTCTGAAAACTCTGAAGCCATATTCGCGTCTTTCAGGAGGAAGGCTCAAGAAATCCAAGTCTGCCTTATCTATCTTCCGGCGGAACACAGTGCTGACACCAGGACCGAGCTTCTTGTGTGGCTTTCAGAGAATTTTGGGACAGATATTTTCATGATTGTAACTTTCGACTTTAATATGCCTAGCCCAAAACACGATTAAGCTAAAGAATATCTTGATACAACCCTCCAAACCTTAGGACTGACCCTACTTGATACTCTTCCGACTAGGGAAGAGCAGCATTTGGATTTATTATATCATAATCTGATAAACATAAAAAATGTCACCCCTCAAACTAAATTCCAGGCAGATCACAACCCAATATGTTGTGAAATTTCCCTATTCAATAGTGCAGGTGAGCAAAGCATCGATGAGCAAAGTTGTCAAACCAAGAAGATATACTCTCTTAAGTTCATTAGACCTGAGATTATTTTAAAACATCTCAAGACCTACAACTGGAATGCTCTATACAATACACCGGTGGAAGAAGTTGCCATCTTGATTGAGGAAGAGCTCCTATTTATTTGCTGACATGGGGATCTCAAAAGAGGTAAGGGTCACCGACAAAACTAAACCGTGGTTCAACGAGTATTTAAAACAGGCGTTTGTGGCCAAGCAAAAGGCTTATAGGAGATGGAAAAAATCAGGATTGAATGAAGACTTCACGGCCTACAAGAAAAAAAAAGAGTCATTTTCTTGAAAAAGAAACGACGTTCACGCTACGAAGAGGTTATTAGAAAGCTTCGACATTCGAAAAGAATCGTGAGCAAAAAGGCCGCTCAATTTGAAATGGAAGAAACCACATTCGGACACTGGGCTAAGGAGTGCTTTGAAAGGCTGCCAGTTGAAGGTAAAGCAAAAAATGTCCAAGGATATCAGCTGGAGAATATGGCACATCATATTTTAGCGAAAGGAGACGTTTGTGAGAATGCTTTATCCATAGTCACTATTTCTAGAGAAGATCTCATTAATGCCATTAATTCCATGCCTACCAAATCTACGATCGGCCCCGACAGGTTTCCTATCTTTATTTTAAAAATATGCAGTGCCCAAATTGTTGATGTGCTGTTGCACATTTTCCAAAACATCCTGAGAGATGGAGTCCTCCCCCAGAGATGGAATCACTATTTTGTGCGGCCGGTGCCAAAAAAGAACCCTGCGGCCTCTTCAGACTTTAGACCTATATACATCAGGTGTTCTCTTTTAAAACTTTTTGAAAAAGCTATCCTTCCTGCTTTAATCCAACAGTGTTTTGCGCACAGGCCACCCCCATCTCCATACCGTAGTACCGAGACGATCCACTACTACTACTAATCTGTTGGAGACTCTCTTCAGAATGCAGCACGCATTAAATGAAAAAGCCCAAATTGACATCATATTCCTTGATATAAAGGCAGCTTTCGATAATGTGTCGTTACTTGCGCTTGAAAACATATTGAAAGTTTCTTTCCGCATTGAGAGCAAAATTATTGCAGATCATCAAGACCATTTTGAAGCCAAGGCACCTAATTGTACAACACCAAGAATTCCGTGCAGAATACACCCTCACTTGGGGCATCCCTCAGGGAGGTGTCTTGTCAGCTTTGCTGTTCGCTGCCGATCTGGAGCCTTTTCTGGCGCGGAATCAGAATTTTATTTCCTACGCCGATGATATAAAATATTTTGTTGTTTCTAAAGAAGGATCTCTGGTGTCCGACGTCAATTTCCATGCCAACGCTAAGCTGTATGAACTGGAGATATACCTATGTAAAATCGGTTTGTGGCTAAACTCAGACGAGTCAGTACAACTGACAATAACTAATAAGAAGATAAAAAATCAAATCAAATTATCTATTAATGGAGCACAGATTAAGAAAGTCAACTCATACACCAACCTAGGAGTGACGTGGGACGAGGACCTTACCTTCCAAAGGCACTTTCAGAACACGAGAACAAAAACTCTTGCTGCCATATGGGCTGTAAGACAGGAAATAACTGGGATTCGAAACCAGCAACTAGTGACCCAATATATCCAAGATGTATCGTTCCTGTATCCTTATATGTTTCAACAATTTGGTCCTCTGTTCCAAATACTTACATTAGGGAATTTCTCAGCCTGGAATACTGGTTGCTCCGGTGGTTAAATAGGATTGCCGGGAAGCCCTTCACAATTTTGAAATCCATACTGTACGCAAACTTGAACACAGCTCCGTGGATTCAGATGATCACAATACGTAACATCTGCACTCTGGCACAACTTCTGACTAGGAGTTTAGATGCCCCTCAAATTGAAAATCTTGTATTAAGGCCCGCCCTGGAGCCCGCTTCCACAACCCTCATAGTCTCCGAAGCGCTCTCAGTAACACGGACCGATTAAGGCGGATGTTTCCTGCCACTACCCTGGAGCTGTTTAGAGACTTCAAAATAGACCCGGACAGGTACTGCCATGAGAAAACTTACAGGAAGCTCATTGCAGCTGATCTGTATACGAAACTACAAATATGATGAAGAATGTAATTCAAGAAAGACTTCAAGTGCCCTCGAACTCATAAAAATCTTAAATGAACGATATATTGTGTTTCCAAAAGACTTTTATAGGACTGAGGGTATTCCTTTTGTTCAGAGAATGACAATGAGGAACAATTCATAGTGTAAATGACGATGTCATTTTTCTATGTATGTATAAGGTTTTGTAATTTTGTAATTTTTCTATGTATGTATAAGATTTTGTAATTTTGTAATTTTTCTATGTATGTATAAGGTTTTGTAATTTTGTAATTTTTCTATGTATGTATAAGGTTTTGTAATTTTGTACTTTTTCTATGAATGTATGATTTCTATATCTATGTAATTTTTCCTCTATATTTATATATCTTATGTATTTGCTGATATTTATCCTATGTTACAGTCTAATAAGTTTAGTTGGATGTATGTATGAGCCATCCTCCTAGATAATCTCTGTACAGGGGTGTTTGTTGAATAAACTGATAATAATAATAATAATAATAATAATAATAATAATAATAATAATAATACTCCTACAGGCCAAGAGGGACTGACACCAGACAGCGGGATCCATTGCAAAACAGCTGCACAGGACGCAGGATATAGCAGTTTACCGTGGCCAGGCGATCCACAAAGGTGGATTGTTTGCCCGACGGCCAGTACGCTGTATCCCTTTAACACTTGCCCATTGGAGACACTGTTTACAGTGGTGCATCCAACACAAGGACTGGACAGCAGCGCAATGGGGTAAGGTAGTCTTTACTGATTAGCTGGCGTCCAGCGATTCTGAATGTCAGCTAATCTGGCGAGAGGTTAGCACACGGTATCATCCAGCAAACATCACTGAAAGGGATCGATATGGCGGTCGAGGTGTTCTCGTCTGGGGAGGCGTTATCTTGGGTGGACGTACACAACTCCAGATACTGGAAAGCGGTACTGTAACCGGTTACAGTACCGCTGCTGTACTGAGGTAATCCTTCCCCTCAGTACGCTACTGTACTAAAGTAATCCTTCCCCATGTGCGTCTGTTCTGAGGTGCCATTGGCCCCGAGTTCTTGTTTATGGATGATAACTCCACAATCCATCACGCTGCAGCTGTTGATATGCTTTTAGAAAGTGAGGACATTGTTCGTATGGATTGGCCTGCCCATCGAACACATATGGGACACTCTGGGGAGACGCCTAGCGGCACGTCCACACCCACCGAAAAATGTTCACCAGCTGAAGATGGCACTGACAGAGGAATGGACGATGTTACCGCAAGAACTTATCAACAACATTGTTGTGAGTATGGACAGGCGGTGCAAAGCCTGCATCGACATTAGGGGTGGCCATATCTCCTACTGAGATCACCTCTTCTCTTTGTTCCATCTTTGGCAGAGATGCATCTGTATCATGATAGCCAGTGGTATGTTGCCATTTTTGAATAAAGTCCCTCTGTACCGTTTTGTTTCCGTTGTTGTGTCGATGTTGTTTCCTTCATCATTTCTGTACCTCACGAGGTTCCTTTGGTATGCTTTTCCCATATCCAGGCCACTCCTATGAGAAGCTACATAGGAGTGGCCTGGTCTAGTCCTTAAGTTTTGTACACCTATGAAAACCTGACTAGTCCTTAAGTTTTGTACACCAGTGTATTACGTAGCGTGTTATGCTGTGTCTAATTTCTTCTTTACATACAGATTGAACTGTACAATTTTTCATAAATATTGGCGGCTAAGGGAGGACAAACTCTAAATAAAAGGTTCACCTTGTTGAACTTCAAAGCATTGAGGATCTGGAACTGTCTAGACTTGATGAATTAATCTCGAGTGGGGTTGACAAAGAACCTGGTATGCAGATTCAAAAAGGGTCATACTTGGTGGCTGGAAGGTATCGTAGACATACTAATAACTTGTCTGGAGAGGCGTTACCTCTGGATAAGTGTGAGGACTGCGGTCATGAGACGGGATTTAAGAATAACAATGGAAGGAAGAAAAAGCCAAAACGGAAACTTGAACGCAAGCGCAATGATGACAACTACATTAGGACCACTGGGCATGCCACACTGTCATCAGGGGCCATCTTCCCTATTGGCCCCTTTCTTCTGTTTCCTACCCTCCAGTCTTCTGCCTTCCTCCCTTACTTTTCTCTTGCACAACGTTTTTTTTTTTTTTTTTTTATTTAGTTTATATATATATATATATATGTGTGTGCGTGTGTGTGTATATACATATATTTATATATACACACACACGCATTCCCCACAGGTCTAAATCTAAAAACATCAAAATTACTGCCCGACCTATTTGGCCCTAGAACAAGTTATCAGCGAACAACCCTACGCTCTGTTAAAATTACAACCGTTGCTCAAGAAACAGCGATCATCTCATTCTCAAATCTGGTCCTAGCCACTGAAATCCCAGGAAAGTAGGTGGCAGGACCCGCCAGAGTACTCTAGCTACAGTGGTACACCCGGTCAGCCTCCCCGTGGCATGGTGTGGTAACGTCGGGTCCCACTAGGGGCTCGGCGGCTAATAGACCGGAGGAACAAAGGGCACAACACAATATACAGCACATGACCCCCACACACTTCAAATCTCTGGCCCCGATACAATGTACACCCGCGGAGATGGGAGAAATCCCAGGAGCCGTTAGACACTAACATACCTTATACCTTATATACATTAGGACCATGGTGCACGTGACTGAGACATCTCATGAGCCGGTTGCTGCTGACTTACAGACATCGAGTAGGGATTGGAAGGCTGTTGTGTCTGGTGATACATTGGAAGACAGTCCGCTATCTACATTCGATAACGTTCAAGAGGGTGAACCATAGTCCGCACTAGTGTTAACAAGGAACGATCAAAAAGGGGAGAACCGTGAAATTGTTACTGGAACTCCAGACTCACTGGTGATCAAATCGTTTAGGGATATGCATCTTAGAGATATGCGGAACAGGCGAAGTATGACGCGAAGGAAACTGTGTAAATCGCAAGAGGAGCACGCAGCTGTTGATAGTGTTACCAAAAATATTGGGATGGATCTTGCTCTTATGTAAGACGGACAACATGATAAAATGACAGATATGGATGATTTAAGTAGAGTTAATTTCCTTGATTCCCCTTTGGGAGATTTTGCCTGCGGTTGAAGAAATGAATGTGAAGTTACAGCTCGACTTCGAACCGGATGATATCGTTCAAGGTTAGGGGAATGATTACAGTGTTACCACTGGTGATGATAGTCGTAGCAGGCTATACCTATGCATGATAACTGAGATGACTAACTTGTTATGGGCAATTATACATGACTTTCTTTTCGATAAACAGAATGGTATTAGAGTGGCAATAAGCAAAATGCTGTCTCTGTGGGGGACTCTGTTTCATTGATATATGAACTAGTGAACTGACATATTCTCTAAATTGGGGATATTATATTGATGCTGTATTTGCTGTTTCATTGAAATATGAACTCATGAATTGACATACCTTTCAAACTGGGAGCATTATATTGATTTTGTTTATGATGTCATCAGTACGCTGGCAGACAATTGATGATGCATTTGGTATCCGTACGCTGGCAGATGATCTCTGGCCGTCTCCACGTATGAGGAATGGTAACCAACTAGTTGTGGTGGCATAGTGGCACACTATTTAGTGTTAAGCTTCAGTAGTTCTGCATTCCATCACAGAGTACATACGGCGCTAATGTGGGAAACCGGTCGTTTCCCACATCTGCGCCATATGTACTCTGTGATGGAATGCAGAACTACTGCAAAAGCCAGGAAAAATTGTAGTATCTGGTTTATGCAGTATTGTGTTGTCTTTCTGGCTGCTGGGCCGCAGGTCCCCTAGTGGAACCCTACGTTGCCAGCCACCACCACTGGGAGGTGAGTCAGGCTGTCCATCATACTCTGAGTGGTCTCCACCAGGATCGTCTGAGCTTTCTGGACGGAGACCAAGTAAAAAAAAAAGCGGAAGAGAGTGGGGAAGATAGTACAAAGAGGTGGAGTCAAAGTAGGCAAAAGGAAGAAGATAAGGAAAGAAGGCAGCGGAAAGAAGAGGTGGGAAGGGAAAAGTAGGAATCATTCCTGGTCTGGGAACCTACCGAAGGCCAGGGAAGGGAAGACAGCTTGCAGAACAAGGGAGGTCTTCAAAGGTGGGTAAGTACTATGGGAAGTGTGTGATTTTTGTGAAGTTTGATTGTTTTCAGTTCATTGCAGTTATTCCTACGAGGAGGATGTCCAGTTGTGTGTTCATTCAGTTCTGATTTGGGACTGTGATGAGGGAAAAGTAGATACGAGGAGAGGCAGAGTGGTTTCAGGAACGTCTAGTCTGGATGTCTATGTAATAGGATCATACATGGAGAGATGATACCAGCGCCTCTTGAAGACTGCATAGTCATACCTGCTGAAAGCTTAAAACGCTTCTTTTGATTTTAACAGATCGCTCTCCGCACTGAATGTGGTTAAATTTAGATCCTCGACCTATGTAAGTTGATTATATAGGTCGCGGTAGATGTTACACGAGTGCATTACGTGCTGCCAGTCCTCCAGTTCTCTACATTTACAATGGGCATCGTTTAGAATCCAAAACTCCTGAAGTCGCTTTTGAATGACCCATGTCCTGTCAGAAGAAAGATAGTACGTACATTAGGGAAGAACCAGTCAAGTGTTTGTTTGTTGAGGAAGGAGACACTAGGTAGAAATAGCTTGGTAGTACTGCCTTTAGTGGAATCATCCCAACAAATTTGCCAGAGGGAGACAAATTCCTGCCAAGTACGCCGGAGTTCTTGTTTTGGATCTGCATCAACAATAGTTTTTATCCCCAGAAATTCAGCTTCTTTGTTCTTTCTGATAGCATGGGAAACTCCTGTGAAGGCCGCTTCGAGGTCAAGGCCTCAAGGGTGTTATAGACTGTTAATACTTGTAGTGTTGCTGTTGATGTTATTCTACACGGCGAGTCATTTTTAATAACATCAACTGTTGTATCTGCAGGATAAGGTTCCTAGTGCTGATGATGGACAAACGATGAAACCATACGGCAGCACCGTATGTTACGAACGGTATAAAAACAGCTGAATAAAGGTGGAGTGCAGATCCCTTAAGGCCCTAGTCTTTGCGGGTGAAGCGAGCAAGCATTTTGAAATCATTTTTGGCCTTCTTTTTCATTGTCTTTAGAAATGGCATGAAAGTTCTGTGATCATCTAGGGCAGGGTGTCCCCAACCTACGGCCCGCGGGCCGGATCCGTCTCGCCATATGATTTCATCCGGCCCGAAAGGCTATTTCATCCGCCTCGTGAAATTTATTCTATAGAAATCTTTTTTGGTTGCTACATATCGTGTATAAGGATATTTTTAATCAAAATAATGTAAGTGCGTCCAAATATAATTTTGTAACATTGTTGCAAATCTGTGCGCTTCCACTTTGCAGCAGTGTTTTTTGTGATGTCGGAAATCCCAGCAGTGCGAGTGCCCAAAGCTATAAGTTTATAGCCTCGAGTATTTCCGGCGAACACGAATTGTCAAAAAGTGAAATAGTAAAGTTAAAATAAGCGACTGGTAAAAGAGTTGCTAAATACTAATCTGAATATTAATCAAGTAAGTATTAGTGAAAGAATTGTATGCAATGCGATCTTTGCAGTTTGCAATGTAAAGACGAGTACGCGTATTAATATTTCTCCTTTATTATTAATATTTCTTATTAATATTTCTCCAGACTGTAGTCTTCGGGCCGCTACACCGATTATCATGCGCAACAATTTATTAGTGCTATTTGTATAAATGCATATTATTTTAAATTTTATTTAACTTTGAATTTTAAATTTTAATTTTAGCGAATCAAGATGTCAAGGAAAAGAAAACTTGATTCCGAATATCGTGTCTTCAATGATCTTTGGTCGTTTAATTATTTTTTTATAAGGGACAATAACCGATGTGCCTGCCTTATATGTAAGGAAGCAGTTTCTGTATTGAAAGAATATAATTTGAAACGGAATTATACGACAAAACATGCCTCAACTTACGATAAACTTCAAGGAGAGTTGCGAAACAAGAAATTACAAGAGGTGAGCTTTGATTTCAAGAGGCAACAACAACAGATGACACGTTTCACTAATCAGAATTTAAATTTAATTAGAGCTAGTTTGCGAGCATCTCAAATCATTGCTGAAGAAGGGAGGGCTTTTACTGATGGCGAGTTTGTGAAAAGAGTGTGCCTATCAATTGCAGAAGAAATATGCCCTGATCAAGTTAAACACTTCGCTGCTATAAGTTTATCAGCGTCAACTTTAGCGAGAAGAATCGAAGACTTGTATGCTAATGTTAAAGATCAGCTGAAACAAAAAGTTACAGATTTTATAAATTTTTCGATTGCAATTGATGAAAGTGAAGATATTACCAACACAGCACAGTTACTCATTTACATACGCGATATAAATCAAAATTTTGAAGTCACAGAAGAACTGGCTGCACTTGAAAGATTGAAGAATAGAACCTCTGGTGAAAACATATTTTATAGTGTATCAAAAGTGTTTGAAGACCTTCAGCTTGATTGGGAATTGTTGACAGCAATTACGACCGATGGTGCAAAGAATATGGCTGGAAAAAATATTGGTTTCATCGGCCATGTTAATAAATATTTTGATTCCAAAAACATCGAAAGACCTATGCAATTTCATTGTGTTATTCACCAGCAATCGTTGTGCGGTAAAGTTTTGTCTTCGAACTCAATCATGTCAATTATAATTAGCATTGTGAATTTTATACGCAAAAATGAATGGCCTGAACTATCGTCAGTTTAAAATTTTCTTGGAGGAAATCGAAAGCGAATATGGTGATTTGTTGTATCATACGGAGGTGCGATGGTTGAGTTGCGGTAATGTGTTAAAAAGATTTTTTCAACTCAGAACCGAAATAGACATATTCATGAACGAAAAATTAAAACCAGTCCCAGAATTAACAGACTCTAAATGGTTATGGGAACTTGAATTTTTAAGAGATATTTGTGAACATTTGAATACATTGAATAAAAAACTTCACAAGTCCCGATCTACTTGTAAATGACTTATTTTACAATATTAAAGCATTTCAGACAAAATTAGAATTATTTAAAAATCAAATTGAACAAAATAATTTTTCCCATTTTTTGCGTTGTGAAAGTTTATATAATAATATGCCCAATTGTGATTTTTCTACCGATAATTTTGTCCGAAATTTTGAATTATTGATGGAAGCATTTGTTGATCGATTTGTTGATTTCGAAAACAATAGAAAATTATTTACACTATTTTAGAATCAATTTGATGTAAATGTTTCACAAATAGATAAAGATCCACAATTAGAAATCATAGATCTTCAAAGTAACGATAACTTGAAAACATTATTGAAAAATGAAACATTAATTAACTTTTATAAAACTTTGACAGAAAATGAATTTACAGAATTAAAAAAATTAACAAGAAGAATAATTTCTATTTTTGGTAGCTATGTGAACAAACATATTCAAAAATGAAATATATATCCAAACATCGATCAAGAATGACAGATGAACATTTGCAAGATTTTTTAAGATTGGGAACTTCTACTATTAAACCTAACATTTCAATTATTGCTAAATCAAAACAACTACAAACATCTCATTGATTTGCTATTTCTGTAATATCAAATGTGATTATAATAATAAAAATTGTGATTTTTAATATGACTATGTCTTTATTTACAATAAATATCCATTGTTTATAATTTTTTATAGTTTTTCTATCTTGTACACCCCGTTTGACCTGGTGAAGTCGCTAAAATTTCGTTTTTTGGTTTACAGTGTTTTTAGTCGTCAAAATTGCACCGACTCCGGCCCGCCATTTGTTTTGAATTTTCTATGTGGCCCTCCGCTGAAAAAGGTTGGGGTTACAACCACAAAATCAAACGAAACAGCCTGTGGCGATTTGCATAACTGTGGCCGTTCAGTAGAAAGCTGGTGCACATGCAAAAATTTAAATCGTTATGAGAGGGGCTCACATAAACAGATAAAAGCAGCAGTTCAGCATTTATGTGCAAATTACCGAATGGTGAGCACGATAGTTACAGATGTTCGATTGGTTTCATACAGTGCTACAGACAACGAAAAGGCCAGTAGACAACATCTGGATGACTTTACCTGGGGTCGAATAATTGGGAAACTCGAGGAAGGTCGAATTGCGAGGAGTGCGGCTGAAGAGTTCGTTATCGCCCATAGCATCTCTCACATGCGTGGTCGGCCTTCAGAACGACAGGTACAGCTGTTCGAAGGACCAGTGGTGGTCGTCCACGAAAAACAACGCACAATATGATGACCGCTATATACTCCTACAGGCCAAGGGGGACCGACACCAGACAGCGGGATCCATTGCAAACCAGCTGCACAGGACGTAGGGTATGGCAGTTTACTATGGCCAGGAGACTCCACAAAGGTGGACTGTTTGCCCGACAGCCAGTACGCTGTGTCCTTTAACAGCTGCCCATCGGAGACACCGTTTACAGTGGTGCGTGGAACACAAGGACTGGACAGCAGAGCAGTTGGGTAACGTACTCTTTACTGATGAGAGTAGATTCAGTCTCAGCAGCGATTCTGGACGTCAAATGGTCTGGTGAGAGATTGGCACACGGTATCACCCCCGTAAACATCACTGAAAGGGATCGATATGGCAGTCGAGGTATTATCGTCTGGGGAAGCGTTTACCTTGGATTGACGTACTCAACTCCAGATACTGGAAGGCGGTACTGTAACCAGTGCACGCTACTGTACTGAGGTATTCCTTTCCCATGTGCGTCTTTTCCGAGGTGCCATTGGATTCGAATTCGTGTTTATGGATGATAACGTCACACCCCATCGCACTGCAGCTGTTGATATGCTTTTAGAAAGTGAGGACATTGTTCGTATGGATTGGCCTGCCCATTCCAATGATCTAAATTCCATCAAACACATGTGGGACGCTCTGGGGGAGACCCCTAGCGGCACGTCCCCACCCACCAGAAAATGTTCACCAGCTGAAGATGGCGCTGAGGAAAAGGACGATGTTACCGCAAGAACTTATCAACAACATTGTTCTAAGTATGGACAGGCGGTGCAAAGCCTGCATCGACATTAGGGGTGGCCATATTTCCTACTGAGGATCACCTCTTCTCTTTGTTCCATTTTTGGCAGTGATGCATCTGCATCATGATAGCCAGTGGTGTGTTGCCATTTTTGAATAAAGTCCCTGTGCACCGTTTTGTTTCCGCTGTTGTGTCGGTGTTGTTTCCTTCATCATTTCTGTACCTCACGAGATTCCTTTTTTATGATTTTCATATATTCAGGCCACTCCTATGAGAAGCTACAGGTGAAAACCTGACTGCTCCTTAGGTTTTGCGCATCAGTGTACAAAATGCTGGGTCAAAGTAGGCAAAAGAAGGAGATAAGGAAAGAAGGCATCCTCCAGCGGAAAGAAGAGGTGAGATGGAAGAAGTTGGAATAATCTCTGGTCTGGGAGCCCACCAAAGCCAGGGAAAGGAAGACAGCTTGCAGAACAAGGGAGGTCTGCAAAGTTCAGTAGGTGCAATGGGAAGTGTGTTAGTTTGATTGTTATCAGTTCTGTGACGTCAGTCCTATGTGGTAGATGTACAGTTGGCTGTTCTTTCAGTTTTGATTATGGCCTGTGATGAGGGAAGAGCAGATACGAGGAGAGATAATAGGATACATGGAGACCAGTCGTTTCAGGAACGTCTGGTCTAGATATCTATGTTGTGGGATCAGACCTGGAGAGTTGATACCAACGCCTTTTGAAAACTGCATACCTGCTAAAAGCTAAAAACGCTTCTTTTGATTTTAATAGATTGCTCTCCGGACTAAGTGTGGTTAACTTTAGATCCAGGCACAGTTGATTACTTTGGTTCAGGTAGCGGTTACGTGAGTGCATTACGTAGTGCCAGTTCTCCACACACACACACACACACACACACACACACACACACACACACACACACACACACACACACACACACACACACACACACACACACACACACACACACAATGGGCATAGTTTACAAGCCCAAAGTCCTGAAGTTGCTTTTTGAATGACCTATATCCTCTCAGAAGAAAGGTAGTATGTTAATTAGGGAAGAACCAACCAAGTCTTTGTGCGTTGGGGTAGGAAACACTAGGTTGTACTCCGTTTGGTGGAATCATCCCAACGGATTTACCAGAGGGAAACAAGTTCCTGCCAAGTACGCTGGAGTTCTTGTTTCGTATCTGCATCGACAGCATTGAAAACAGTATCAGCATCACTTTCCAAACACTGGAACTGAGAGTAAGTTACATTCAATTTGACCATTTTGGTCAAAATTGAGCAGTACCTCTATTAGTTTGATGTATGTTCCACGATACCATCAGATTCTCCACTAGAACTTCCAAATGGGATACCTTTGAGAACATTATCCGAGATACTCTTCACGGCCATTGCTGTGATTCTAGCTGAGCGCTTTCGAACCATGAGTAGCCACCAAAAAACTAATTTCCTGCAAGACTTACTCGATAAAGCATCACATGCCTCGATGAACAAATGTACTCGACCCAAAATCAGTTCCCTGGTGGTCAGAAGAATTGACAGATCTCCACTCCTCTCTGCAGCGTGCAAGCGAAGGGGTACAAAGAAAACGAAACGAAGAACATCCATCTGAAACAGTACCAGAGTACAAGGAAAGATACAATGCAATCTGAAGAGAATATACGAACAAAATTTATCATGCAAAACAAAGTTCGTGGCGTGCCCTGGTGGAGATGGAAGGCAATAAAAACCCTTGGGATTTGGTTCACAAGATCATAAGGAACAAAGTAGGGTCCAAGGATACCATAAATTCTATCGGTTTTCAGGATTCCTCGCAGACGCTTTCCTGGGAAAAGCAATGAACAAAATTCTAGATGGAATAATTTATCAAGACAATCTTGATCGTGACACCCAAGTACACAGAAACGTCATCATTGAGAATCAAGGCTATTTGCCCTCGGCCACAGAAGAACCCTTCACATTATCCATAAATAAAATCAAAAATAGAAAAGCTCCCGGACTGGACATCATCGAGGGGAAAGTCGGTCAAACACCTTTGGTCTGTCACCCGATGTTCTAGTAGAACTGTTCAACACGTGTCTTAATGAAGGCTCCTTTCCTATACGTTGGAAACACGCCAACCTCATGCTTTTGCGAAAATTTCCAAATCGTCCCACTGTTACAGCCAAAGCATACCGTAAAATTGCTCTATTACCAATATTAGAAAACGTATTTGAGAGGATACTTCTCACCCGTCTTCAGTCTGTCTCTGAAACCAAATGACTTACCTCCACACTGCAGTTTGGCTTCAAGCAGGGGTGCTCAACTATTGGTGCATTACTCAAAACCACTCAGCTAGCAAATAATTCTGATGTCCGTTACATACTGGCGTTTTTTTAGATTTTAAGGAACCATACGGCGCTGCCGCATGGTTCCATCGTTTGTCCATCATTAGCACTAGGAACCTTATCCTGGAGATACAACAGTTTGATGTTATTAAAAATCACTCGAGCTTGTAGAACGACATCAACAGCAGCACTACTTTGACCTCGAAGTGGCCTTCACAGGGCTTTCCCATGCTGCGCCTCCGTAGCCAGGTGGGAAGGAGCAGCAGTGCGTAGCACACGCTTCTTGATTAGACCGGGGTTCGAGCCCGTCACCACCAAATACGGAGGATGCGGAAAGGTCAAGGATTGACCACCGCATATCCCGGAGCAATATGGCCTTAGTTACTAATGCTCCTAAAAACCAAATAACAACAACAACATTTCCCATGCTATCAGAAAGAACAAAGAAACTGAATTCCTGGTGATAAAAACTATTTTCGACGTCCTTGTGGTATATGTTATGTTAGAAATTATTCTTACCTTTGCTCACAACCCCACCATCTATTGGTGGGGTTTTCATCAACGGTCATCAACCCTACCACTAGCTGGTGGGGGTTGCCAGTAAAGCTGACTGGGACCGCCTTCTTTAATAAAAAAAAAAATGTACTATCGAAGTGAAGAGTGGATTGGTACCTTGACCGTGTAGCTTATTAAATTTAGCTCCTTATTTGTTTTCTGTGTTTTTGAGCATCCCCCTTAATATGATAGTGGTGGCAGACCATACCTACGCACGATAATTGATATGATTAACATGTTACGGTAAAGTATACATGACTTTCTTCCTGAAATTCTTCCAGATTTGTGTCCTGATGACAATGCATTTCTTTCAAAATGTTATTTTAAAGGCTGCTTCGCTTTCTTTCAGGAAAAAAATGTTCATAAAAAAATTTATTAGTCGAAACCTTAATATACCACAAGGACGTCGAAAATTGCCCGTGAGGCAGTTTTTTAAGCACGATCACTTTTTCGAGAAGACGTCGTTCCTGGCCCTTGGCTGATGTTCAACAACACCATGATATTTAACTTCAGAAGAAAAAAGAATATACTAAGCTGATTACTTAAAGTAAAATTGAAACTTGGCGCAAATTCATTTTTGAAGTTCGTAATCGGGACCCCCGGAGTTTAGCGTATAAAATTGCTAGAGAACAAAATTTATTCTCCAACTATTTATTATTCTGTCTTCGGTGATGATTCTGAATCTCACTCACTCACTCACTCACACACACACACACACACATGGTCAGATACTATTAATTCCATTTTAAATATAAAATATTTTTTCCTGGTGATCCAGCTTCTGGTCTTTTCGCCCACCAGGACATTAGAACTTTGAATCAAAATTATTTAACTCTAAAATTTGCACCGCCTTTCTCTCCGGAAGAATTGAAATCTGCTATTGTAGGATTAAACAATCGTTGGCCTGGCACTGATCTTGTAGAAAGTGAGTTCTTAATTAAACTCCACGAGGTTTGTCCGGAAGTTTTGTTAAATCTATATAATAAATGTTTATCATTGTCACAATTTCATGCTGCTTGGAAATCAGCATTCTTAATTTTTTTTTTTTTAAACCTGGTAAGCCTATATTTCAACCTCGGTGCTACCAGGCTCATTACGCTTCTTTCAGTCTTTAGGAAATTATTCGAACTGTTGATTTCTTATAAAATTAATTCTTTTTTATTAGAAAATGACGATCTTTTGCAAAACCAATATGGTTTTACCCCTGGCGTTGGCTCTGAAGATGCCCTGGTTTCTCTTAATCTTTCTCAGGATACTCATTGTAAATATACTCTTGCCATTTTTGCTGACTTCGAGGGCGCTTTCGATTCCTTTGGTGGGAAAGCGCCCTCAAACGTCTCCGCTTCATATAATATTCCTTAAATCTTTTTCTCCTTATTCAGCATTGCTTTTCTCAACCTTTGGTCTCAGTTTCCTAACAGTTTCATTCTGTTTCCCGTCAGGTCCTTGTGGGTGCCCAAGGGTCCATTCTTGGACCCTTGTTTTGAAACATCGACCTCAACGACTGGCTTATTAAACAATTTCCGAATTATTCATCCTTTGCTTATGTCGACGATTGTCTTATTATTTCTTTGGTAATTCGGTTTTCTTTGGAGCAAAATGTAAATAATATTCTAAATTTATTATTTAATTTGTCTGTCTTAAATAAACTAACTAGTTCAGCCTCCAAAACCTCTAGGATGATTTTAAGAGGTTGTCTTTCTCCAAATCGTCGTTCTCCTCCTCCTCTTGTGAAACTTAATGGTTGTTCCATTCCCTTGGATACAACTTACAAATTCCTCTGGCTTCTAATCGACAACAGATTAACTTTTCTTCCCTATACTTCTCACCTTGTTGATAAGGTTCAAAAATTTTACTCGCAAATAACTAGAATTTCTAGGGTTGAGTGGGGTCTTAATTACAAAACTTTTAGAATTTTATATCCGGCTGTCTTCCCATAGTTACGTTTGCTGCGAGGGCCTGATTCTGCCTGGCCAGGTTAGGTATAGCACTTCCTCCAGTGGGTACAGGTTTTTATTTTATTTGCCCTATTGTTAGGGCAGTAAGAGCTGTAAAACAGAGGTGTTCGAGGTTGGCGACAGTACACGCGTAATTGTGAACCACCTCTTGGTGTACACGGGTACTGGGCAGGCTTTCCAAGTGACTGCCGTCCTGGTGGCAAAGTGGCCAGAAACACCTAAACAATACTCCCACTGCTGAAAAACCCCGAGTAACCCTACACCCGCACATCAGAGATTGGCTAATTACAGCCGCGATTGAAAAGACCTCAGAAATTCCTCCAGTTATCGAGGGGATTCGAACCCTGATCTCTCCAAATACTGCTGTCACGGAAGACACGCAAATAGAGTTTAACCTTGAAAGTTCGTGTTAGCAAATGTTTGTAAATTAATTAAATTCCAGATAGTAGATAATGTTCTATTTATCTCAGACTCTTATTTATTATGGAGAAAAAGTAAAAGCATCTAAAAAAATCATTATATTACACTGCATCCAAGGGTTTTTAATTTTATATAATTTTATGTTTTTATATCGATTTGCAGGGAATTTGTTTCCTTGGATATTTCTTGACATTGGTGTCAAGGTTCGTTTTCATCCCGTTACCTTACTGTCAGCTTTGTTACGGAATCTATTCTCTTCCACGATACCACTTGATTATTGGAAGTCCGCTTCATTAGGTAAGTTTACAAATATTATTTTTGAAGAAAGTTTTGAAATGAAGGTAACCTAAAGTGTTTCTCCTACAAGGAAAGATTTGATTATATTAACTTGGAAAAAGTCTTTAACTTTTAAAAGTATGGCCACTATGGGAAAAGTGACTGAATATAACATACAAGCTGTGATCTAAAAAACAAATCATATTTTATGCTTTGCTGAAACGTTGAGATAGAATACAATTCTAAAGTGTAAAAATCGTGTAAAATATGGTTGCAATTACACGAAAATGAGCCTATTGGTTCTCAGATAAAATAAGGTTTTTTTTTTTTTGTATTTAAAGTCATTTGAAAATTTCCTATTGATTTTATATTTGCTTTTCTTATGGCCTCTAAATGTGGAAGACCTCAAAGAAATATTCTTTCTTAATTTATTATAGTCATTCTTGGTATTTTCTTTTCTTGCTACTACAATTTGGAAATGACCAGAATAAAAACGTCTGCAACTTGTAATGGTTGTTGTTTGTTTGACTCTTCCTTTATGGTGTAATAGGATTCCGATATGAATTTCAGTAGGGTTTATCCTATTCATTCCTGAATAGGATTATGTATGAAGCAGTGTCACGCAATTTTTTTTTTTTTTCGGTCCGGACTCCTTTTTATTCCTCACTTTACTGGCGCATCCCCAAATTAAAATATTTTGTTTTATTGTTCACAGTCATGAGATATTATGATCGACAAATAGAAAATATTTCTAACCCACTTTCGAAATTTCGCCGTCCATTTCAAAGCACGCGAATTTAAAAAATGAAATTGAACTTGTGTGCCTGTATGCAGTCCGTTCGATATACAGTATAAATCAGTTATATTTTGGGTTTCGGAATTCTAGAAATAAAAAAGTCTCAACAACTTACCTCTCAGAATTAGTGTGACCGTACCTTTTTAATTAATTTGAATTAGTGTGTACGTACCTTTTTTGCAGTAATTCATTCGAGTCGCACATAATAAGCTTTCTTTCTACGGGATCCTCGGACAAGTTTGCGTGTACCACTGCAGCGTTTCCCAAACTTTTTTAGTCACGGAACACTTTTCATCTCACAAATTCACGGAACACTTACGAAACA
Organism: Mastigoproctus giganteus; assembly: GCF_048544385.1. Lineage (NCBI taxonomy): Eukaryota > Metazoa > Arthropoda > Arachnida > Uropygi > Thelyphonidae > Mastigoproctus > Mastigoproctus giganteus. The sequence goes on along the minus strand of NC_143580.1, from coordinate 114,822,558 downwards.
CAAGTTTAACTGGAGCCAAAGAACTGTTGATAATATACTTTATTACATATGATGCACTGAGCATATTTATTTCCAACACATAAAGCCGAAATTCAAATAACTGTCATTCGTTTTGGTCTTTTATTAGTTGGTTCCTGTTTTTTCACTTCGGATTTTTGGGGAACAAAAGGCTGTGATTGTTCATCCTCACTATTGCGTTCGTTTTCATCCACCACAGTTGCACTACAAGAAGTACTTTGCTTCTCGTTTTAAAGTTCTTTTTTTCAACCACAAAGCTATGGTCACATATTTTAATAATAATATTTCGAAATACTAACAATTATCAAAAAAAATTATACAAGGAAGTGAGTTTAGTTATGATATCGGTTCGTTTCCTGCTCTCCTTCAACACGTGTACTCCAGGCTAAATCGCATACGAATGGCATACAAGATCACCACATTGCTACTTTTTCGTAGATGTCATGACCTCTACGCATACTTCTCTATGCAAAGCCTGCCAAAATAAAGTGTTCCCCTGTCTATTTGATTATTAGTCTATGCCAGCATATTAATAACCGAAAAAAAAAATTATGTTAAATATTATAATGATACAAAAGTGGTGTACGCTACAAATAAGCAAAATTTATTTATTTTATTTTTTAATTATTAATTACAATTTTTATTTGAATTTTTCGCTGAACACTAGTTTGAGAAACGCTGGTATAAAGAATAATGTTCTTATTTATACTCCGGCACGTCCACCGGTTAGAGGATTTTACAATAAATCATGAAAATAATTGTTAATCGTGTTTAGTAGTCACGCGAGCTTGAACTCAAAGAGCTTGTGATGCAGAAATCTCGCGCCTAGACACTCGGTTACATCAAGTCTAAAAGTTTATTTTAGTTGTTTAAAAGTTGTTACGTCATTGAAAAGTTTTTAATTATGTCATTGTTAACAAGGTGATGCAAGGAAGCAAAGTTAATACAGCATTAAGCCAAACCAAAAATAAATAAAAATAAATAAATGAAAATACTCATTTCGTTTTTCCGTTTCCTCCGATGATGTCTCAACTTGGTGACGTTCCCATTTCCACGACACTAGGTGGTGGACGTTTATTCCAACGATTAGTTACTTGTTTTGCTGAAGATAAATTTGCACACAATCTGTTCTACAACCGTTATTTTTCAATTTAAATTTATGTGTCCTTGTGAGTGTGGCATGCATAGTGTTAGGTCAGGCGCCACCTATGTGGTTTCCCACATTTGCCCCATATGTACGTCGTGAAGAAATACAGTACTACTCTAAATGCCAGGAAAGTGTTGTGTGTTGAATGTGTAGTATTGTGTTGGGTTCTGTTGTGTGTCCTGGCATTTGGCCGCAGGTCCCCCTGGTGGGTCCCCGCACACACCGCTAGGAGGTAGCCAGGCTGCCCATTATTCTCTGGCTGGTCTCCGTCAGGGTTGCTGAGCTTCCTGAATGGAGTTAGAACGCTGTGAGTGTAGCAAAAAGTGTAAAGTATTCGATGTCTGACAGCCCTATGGGGCTTTCCCCATCTCTGCGTTGTGTACTCTGTTTGTGTAGCACAACTCTGTGAAGGCCAGAAGTTTTAAAAAGTGTAATGTGTGTGTGTGTTTGTGTTGTGTAGTGTCATGTTATGTTGTTCCTCTGACCATTTAGCCGTTGGGCCCCTAGTGGGACTACCCGTTGCCCACACTTAGCCCCCGTGGAGACAGGTCAGTCAGTAGAGGGATCACATTTACTCTGGCAGGCCCTGCCACCTAGTTTCCGAAGATTTTGGTGACAAGGGCCTATAAAAAAAACAAAAAAACGCATATATTAAGTTAGAACAGGAGTGAAAACTGATGACGGGGGTTAACAGGTAGAAGTATGGAGGTGATAGGGAAGACGACCCCAGAAACAGTCAGTGGGGAGACAAGCCCCATCAGAATAAAAATGGGGAGACAGGGAGGGGGTGGAGACAGAGGCCTGTTTCCAACCCTTCCCTAAGCAGGGAAGGGGATTTAAAGTGAACCGGGATAGGTAACCAGTTCAGATCGCCAGTTGGCGCAGTGGCAGCGGGGCTGCATGAGTTGTCATCTTCAGGTAAGTTTTCCTGTCATGGTCTGGTAAGCGTACTTTCGAGTTAGCGTCGTTCTTGGGATGAAAGGTCCCGTCCGTGAGGATGAAGTCTGTAGCAACAAGTTGTCAAGAATTTTGGAATGGAATGTCCCGTATGTGGTTTCCGTGGAGTCATAGTCTAGTCCGGTGTTAGTCAAGTCATTGTTGGGATGAAATGTCCCATCTGTATGGTTGTAGTAGCTCGTAGCTGGTTGTTACGTCATTCTTAGGATGAGGTCCTGGTCGTCTCAGTGGTGTCTCTCACCTATTCCCGTCCAGAATTGATGTTTCTTTAGTTGTTTTTCTCAGTCACTCTCCTTTGGTCACCTCTTGTTGCGTTAATAGAAGTTCTGAGGTCAAATCCCGTTTGGATATATACGCTTGGTTGGTACAATTAAGTGTTAAGAACGGTTGGTCACTCCAGGAAGAATCTGTCAGTTTCAGTAGGAGGTTATTCTTAGGGTTATTGTGTAAGGTGTTTTCTTAATCGGGTTTCCCCTCAGTTTCTCCTGTTGTCATGTCGTTGTTGCCGTTTGGCTTCCTCAGTGCTTGATTTTGTTCAGAAGATGGCTATTCCACTTCATCCAGCGATGGTTGCGGAGATGAACCATCACTTATAATCTTCATTGTCTGGTTGGTATTGCTGTTGATGTCCTTGCATCAACGGTAATACCTTCAGTCACCAAAGGAAATATCACCACTTCCAGTTTTCAGCACCCGGATGTGGTGGTATTCCAGCGATGGTTGCGGAGATGAACCATCACTTATAATCTTCATTGTCTGGTTGGTATTGCTGTTGATGTCCTTGCATCAACGGTAATACCTTCAGTCACCAAAGGAAATATCACCACTTCCAGTTTTCAGCACCCGGATGTGGTGGTATTCCGTTTGGACTGTTGAGCTCTTTTGATTGTGGCAAAAGATTTCGTTGTCTTTTGTATAGTTCTGCGTACCTAGAGAAAACTGCGTATTCTTCCTTGCTATCCAGCAGGTGCTGCTCCTGATTTTTAGGTAGGAAGGTGAGTCTTGTTATACACCGATGAGCCAAAACATTATAGAAGAAGAACTCTTTATTATATACAGAAAGCACATTGCTGTATACAACTCCCTTCACGGCTACAAGCCAGGGGTTTACATAAAAGAAATTAACCGAAATAATAAACACACAAAAAAAAAAAAAAAAAATGCATTTTGTGACTCCTGAAAGGTTTGAACACTGGGATGATGGATTCAAGGCAGTGATGAATACGTCTTCGGGAGCAGGTTCTAAGGTCCTCTGACACGGTCCTGGGAAGGAAGTCGACCGAGTACTTTCTGCCTATATTCCTTGTCGACTGCGAATCTGTAGAGGTCGCTGTCCAAGGACTGTATGTCTTGCAGCATTTGCACAAGTAGGAACCGATCAGATAGCTTTAACCGGTTTGGTTAAAGACACAGCACGGCAGATGAATTTAATTATTCGGGTGGCCTAAATATAATAGTTTACTGATATATCTGGACTGAGATAACAGCTATTTGGCAGTCTAGATGGGACGAATCTGTGTCTGGACTGGCAACAAAAAAGTTCATTCAACAAGTGACTTTTGTGACTTCTCCCGGAATCTGTTCATGGTTCGCACCATATATGACTACAGCATAATTACTAACAGGTCACGGTTCTCTCAGGGCTAAGCTCCATGAGATGGGGCTTGAGCCAGATCCGTTCTGCACTTGTGGTCAGAACGAGGATTGGGAACATGTCCTGTTAATGTGTCCACTGTACTCGGAACAGAGACGACGTCTTATAAATAGGGTCCGTAACCTATTGGTGGATAATGTTCATACCCTTCTAGAAAATTAACAAAATTTTACCGTCCTAGATCTTCTCAGTGTCAGTTTTTCAGAAGAGACCTGAACTTAGGAATCAGCTTGTTTAATTAAATTGAAATCAAATTGGTGTACAAATTGCACGAGCTGCATTTTAATGAACAAAATAGCTTACTGTGTTTCGTTGGAATACCACTTGTTGTAAATAAGGCAGATATCAAGTAAACCATGTAAATAATAAAAAAATTATCAATACTAGGAGAGAAAACCTTCTTGGAATACTTGGGGGGAAAAATCTTGTAACCTCCTGCTTGCTGGATTCTGGAAATAGATATCATACTGATCCAACACCACATGGCTCAATATAAAATTCAAACTACATGCTCAAAAACTCTACTTTTGGATTAGATTATATAAATCGTGACGTGACATTCTCATTGCGACTGTTCACAGCGACTTTCATCACTCCTAATTTTCTGAACAAAAGATTTCCTAGACTGCGTGGGAAACGATGAATTGTAAAACTATGTATTATAGAGGCACTGTCTCATTGTGGCTGTTGACCTCATTCCTGACGCTTGAGGTTTTTGTCATCTTTATATAGTACATATCTACTGTGGAAGATTGAAAAGCAAGATTTATAATTGTTCAGTACCTTTGACTGGGAGAATGACAGGGATCATTTATGATTTTCTGTGGCAGTGGTCTCTTGTAAGGTTGATATTTCAAGTTGACAGCAACGTCTCTTTGGACCAGCTAATATTAATGGGCTTTGACAGTCTCATTATGGCTGTTCATAAAAAACATCATGACCATTAAATTCTGATCAAATTTTCCTGAATTTGACTGCATGGCAATCAGTGCTTTATAGAGAAACAGTCTCATTGCGGCTGTTGTTTCTCTATTGATGCCACTGGCTTGATCATCTACTTCTAGTACGCCTCTTCTCGTGGAAGACTATAAAGATGTATTTCATTGCTGTGTACTTGGAGCAGAAGAGACGAATATCAACATGCCTCCTGTGGCAGTAGTGTTATTATGACTACTTGCCACCGGCTACCTTTTAAATGCTTTTGTATATAGTTAAATGTTTTAACATTTAAATTTCTTTGCAATATCTTAAAGTTAAATTTAAGTAAGGTAATAATCAGAATATTTCTGAGTAAAATAATTAATATTTTTGAGTAAAATAATAAATTTACACAAAGCTTTTTTTATGTTTTTTTTTGCTGGCTCCCTGGTTTGGGCGGCCTGGGAGCGGAATTCCTGGCATCCACCGGTATTGCACTGTCTCCGGTTGGTGCGGGATTTTGGATTTTGTGCGTTTCAGCGCTATAGGTTATAGTAGACCCAAACCAACACATTAGGCTGACACACGAGCGCCAACACTTTTTCGGGCCCGCTCTGCAGAGGTTCTGCACCAATACAGATGAACAAGGTGGAGATGGGCAAATGCCTAGGAGCCACCAGCGATACCACACACACACACACACACACACGCACACACACACACACACACACTGATATACCCGGGGTCACCTTCCATATTGACCTTATATTTCTGTCTTTTCCTCCCAGCATTCCGTATCTCCCCCCATTACTCTACCCATATCGCCAGCGAAAAGCGAATGCCCCACACAACGAAAAATATTAAATGCCAAACTCGACTCACTTTGAACCTCTTTCGGCCTAACTAGATTCTTGCGTTTAACCCCCCCCCCCTTTATATATATAGGTCGTAGCCACTGAAATCAAGGAAATTAGGTGGCAGGATCTGCCAGAGTACTTATCTAAAAATACTGGTGTACCTGGTCTGCCTCCACGAGGCCAAGTGTGGGCAACGTTGGGCCTCAACAGGAGTCCAGAGGCTAAACTTCCAGATGAACAACAGAACATAACACTACACATATCCATTATCCACACACTTTTAAATACTGGTGATCCCAGCGATCTGGTACACCCCCCCCCCCAAAAACCAAACTATTATTTTTAGGACACCCGAACAATTAAATTCATCTGCCGTGCTGTGCGTCTATGTCTGTAAATTGTGTGTGTTCTATGGTCGATTTGTCTGTTTTGCTGGACGAAAAACCCCAGTTTCTGAGGGGAAAACCTTGCTATCTACGCCTGAGACCGACTAACTCAGCCACGGAGTGAAAAAAGCCCATTAAAGTTCCTCACGTCATCGACGGGATTCGAACCCGGTCCTTTTCCATCCGGTGTGGGGAGGACGGTGACGCTACCATTGTGCTACCGCGCAGACACTTGTATGCCCACAATAAAAGCGACGCGGAGATGGGGGAACCCCTGGTGCCGTTAGACATTAAATACACTTTACACTTTGACCTGAAGTCGCCTTCCCTATTGACTCCGTATTTCTGAGTTTCACCCCTGTCTTCAGTGTAGCCCCCTTACTCTGCATAAACACCAGCGAACGCCCCACACAATGTCAAAATTTTTAAAAAATTGTTAAAATTCCAACTGTATACGAAAACCCCTCTTGGCCTAACCTTTCAGCGACTACTTCCCAATACAGTACTATTAAATTATTATTATTTTTTAAAATTTTTTATTTTTAATTTATTTATTTTTAGGACCTTGCCGCCGAAATCTCATCTCAGGAAATTAGGTGGCAGGACCTGCCAGAGTGAAAACTTAAAATTACTTGGTACTTGGTCTGCCTCCACGAGGCATAGTGTGCACAACGTTGGGCTCCGGCAGGGATCTAGGTAAATGGCCAGAGGAACGACAATACATAACACTACACTTACAAAATCCATACACTTTTAAATCTTCGGCCTTTACAGTGAACTGTTACACCTGTAATGAAAGCAATACGGAGATGGGGGAAATCCCTGGTGCCGCTAGACACGAACACACTATACACTATACCTAAACATCATTGCTGACCAGGTACATACTTTCATGGCAACGGTCTTTCCCTCTGACGGTACCGTCTTTCAGCAGGATAATGCGCCATGCTGCACCGCCCGGATTGTTCGAGACTGGTTCGCGGAATATGAGGAAGACTTCCAGGTATCGCCCTGTCCTCCAAATTCCCCAGACATCAATCCCATCAAGCATCTGTGGTTTGTGTTAGAACAGCAACTCCGATCTGCGACGTCTCAACTATGGACCTTACAGGAGTTAAAAGATCTGCTGGTTACGTGTTAATACCAGATACCACAAGACACATTTAGAAATCTTGTATCGTACATGCCTTGCCGGATACGAGCTGTTTTGGCTGCACGTGTAGGACCAACATCATATTAGGTAGGTGGTCATAATGTTTTGGCTCATCGGTGTAAGTGATTGTACTAAAAAAAAAAAAAATAATAAAATTATTTTATTAGAGTCACCCAGAATTTTTTCTATATACCCATTTATGCAATGTGTCTGTAAATTGCGTGTGTTTAACTGGACGAAAAAACCCCAGTTTCTTGCGAATGAAATTTGCTATCTACGCCTGAGACCGACTAACTCAGCCACGGAGTGAAAAAAGCCCGTTAAAGTTCTCGCGTTATCGACGGGATTCGAACCCGGGCCTTTTCCACCCGGTGTAGGGAGGACAGTGACGATACCACTGTGCTACCTATCAGACTAAGTGAGTGTAGTTTAAGTGTAAAGTGTGTTAGCTGTCTGATGGTACACACTATACACTTACACTACACTCACTCGGTCTGTGCGTGTAGCACAATGGAATCGTCATCGTCGTCCCTACACCAGTGAAGATACTGACATAACCAGATTTCAGTTACTTAACTCTTTTAAAGGCTTAAGCACTTTAATTAGGTCACCACGCCGAATTTCCAGACGCCGCATTTACAGAACCTCAGTCTTTCTTGTTAAGAATATCCTTTTGTACCGCTTCTCCATGCCCTTTCCAACAGAGCTGTGTTCTTGCTAAAATGAAGTTTCCAAACTTGTATGGCCCGAGCATTACTTTAAAAACAGGACAATCATCTGTTTGCTAGCCAAGGTCCTTCCTATATATCATTGGTAGAAACCCAAGAGTTGTTCTAGCAACCTGTCTGCACTGTTCGGAGGACGTTGGGCTGCACAATTACTCCCAGGTATTTTTTTTTCCAGCTACATTGAATTTATGTTATTCTGGGATCATCGCCATCCAATACCGTACCTTGCATTTGGTTAGCATCTATAACTCTTTGACTCCTACTAACTATCCGTTTATCGAGAGTATTAACGTGTCCCTATTGCCACAATGCTCCAGTTTATGCGATAGTCATTCATCAAAAAAATATGAAAAGCTTTAGTGAAAAACGTTACTGTTTATGATGTCAAAATTATTCACTGCATTAGTTACTTTGTAATGATTTAGAATTAGGTAATCATTTAGTATTAGATAATGATTTGTATTAGATAATCAGACATTATCATAAATAGGCATCTACCTTACTGCTGAGGATATTTAGTTGGAAATTTTTAACAAAACCCACACAACGTAGTAACAAGCATGGTAGACGCCTATTTGATGCAATATCTGAAAGGTGCTACATCACTACTCATTTGGAGAGATCTACGTTACAGTCCCTTTGGTGACTAACGGAATACTTCAAATTCTCTTCAATCGAATATTTTGTTAGACGACTTCAGACCCATCATTATTCCAGCCTTCAGAACATACAGATCGGCTTGTAAACACGCCCTTCTACCGTCACAGGAGCAATATGGCTTGTGATGATAATGATGTTGATGCGCCGCAAAACGAACAACAACTAAAGAAAAACTTCGTACTCTCCATTTTATAATTCTTCCTCCTTTGTCTGAATTTATGCACCCTGATTCTAGTGTCACAAACTACCATGAAAATTTCCACTTTTATTCGTTTTACTCCTTCTTAGAAACTTATAATCATCACAAGGTACTAAACACCAAAGACGAGGTACCAAACTGTGTAGTACACATATTCGAAGTCCCCCACCCTAGTATGGGTACTCTTGTGCTAGTGAGATCGGCAAGAAACTGAATACATTTTTTAAAGTGTGGATTTCATTAATGGACACAATAGTCCAAGTACGGTTTCACAGTTGCTTTATACCCAGGACCCACCAGTGGCACGCGTACCACTTGTGCCCGCGCAGATCTTGTTAGTGGCCCTCCTTCAGATGTGAAAAATATAACTTAAAAATTATATTTATAAAACTGTTTGAAAGATCAGAAATGAAGATAAACTCATACAGCCGAGCTTTTCAAATTGTGTGTATCTTCATGTCTCAGAAGGTGTCGCCACATTTTGGTACCATATCAGCGTTATTTCTATTCTCCTATTTCCTTTCATTGCATATAATTGATTGATTAAAATTCAACTGCTAATGAAAAAAAAACGTTGGTTAATATAAAAATGCACGCCATTATTTCTTCACGTGCTCCGTAATTGGAGGTCGATGAGCTATAGACATTCTTTCTCTTTTTTTTTTTTTTTTGAAGGTAATAACTGATATAACCTTGCTTAAGCTTGAGCCTGATAACGCACAACTGCCCTGTCTATCACGCTTGTTGACATGTTTTTGGTCTGAAACAAAGAAAGCTTATACCATTGCATTTACCCTCAACTTAGAGACAAGGAACAAAAGGTACATTATTTTATACAAAAGACAAGGAACATTATTTTTGGCACCTGCATAGTGTGTCGGAAAGCACTGCCAAACATTTAAATTTCACCTTTTTTCCTGCAGAAATTATAACGCGAGTTGCAGTATAATACGAACTTTTACCAGCATATATTTACCATATATTTACCAGCACATATTTACCATATATTTACCAGCACATATATACTGCACTAGCGCAGGTAAGTAGGAACGGTAGTAAGCTTCGCACTACATCGATTCTGTGAAAACTAAACACTTATTCGTTAACCTATATTAAATTTATTTAAAATTGAGTCAATCAAATTTTTTTTTTATTACAAGCATAAAATCCTTTACGTAGTAAGCAAGAGCATTAATGGCACCAGGTGCTGTTGAGGAGGGGGAAGAGTTAACTTCGGTAACATCTGGACTAAAATAAAACCAAAGTACAACTATTATTTTTAGGCCATCCGAATAATTAAATGCATCTGCCGTACTGTGTATCTTATGTCTGTTAATTGCGTATGTTCTATGGTCGATTTGTCTGTTTTGCTGGACGAAAACCCCCCGAAAAACCTTACTATCTACGCCTGAGACCGACTAACTCAGCCACGGAGTGAAAAAATCCTATTAAAGTTCCTCGCGTCATCGATGGGATTCGAACCCGGGCCTTTTCCACCCGGTGTGGGGAGCACGGTGACGATACCACTGTGCTTCCGCACAGACTGGTAACATCTGGACTCACTTCTAGGTGGCCTGCAACGCATTTTTAATATATGTGTCACGCTGCAGGAAAAGGTTGGCCACTGCTGGTGTATAGTCGATTCGCCACCCTCCACTTTAGGAGAGATCTGGGTTTTAATCCCGTCGGAGACCAAAAGAATGTTTGAAGTCCTCTTCAGTTGGGGCTAATTAACCACTCTTGCTTTAGTTATTCCGGATTTTGCAACCAGCATAACGTGAAAACACCATAATATACTGACGCAATATAGCCTCAGATGCAGATGCACCGTAAAACCAATAATAACTATAACGTCCTGGCGATGTCCCCTACACAACCTATAATCTTGCCCCGTTAATTCAGTGATGTTAAACTGGCTTTTCCGATGCTGTTAATTAGTCCAAGGCTTTCGGGTATCGTATCACTTGACCGCGTACTGGACTCGTTTATTTGTCTACGACTCTACTCGTGCGAATACACTGAACAACAAATTTTGGGTCATACCTTGTTACCGGCATGAGAGTAAGTTTACTTTATAGATTTTGGGGTGCTAAACATGGAAATAATGCTTAAAATGTAGATTGGCTCTTATTTTTGAAAAAAAGTAGTTTTTTATATTTATACAAGGTATTTTTTTTTTATTTATATGGCAGTAACATGTAGCTACAAACGTATCTGTATCAAACACCGGACGTTTTCGCCTTTCGCTTGTATTCATCTTCGGGAGCATCCCTTTTCATCATTCAACAATGACTAACATGGTGACACTCCATTTGCTTTTGTATCTCTTTTCTATCGCTGCGATATCTTGATGGAAGTGCTCATCATGTTCGTCACTGACGGCACCACAGCTTGGTGGGAAAAAATCCAGGTGTGAGAGCAAGAAATGCATCTTCAGTGACATTTTGTACCTCACTTTTCCGTAAGAAGTAATGAGATCTTCCACAAGCTGCCTGCAGTTACCGGCTTTAACAATTCCTAGAAAACCAGTCGAAACATTTCGAAACGATTTCCATGCTGATTTCTCTCTATCACTAAGGACACATTCGAACTGTTCATACTGTTCGCCTTATTTGTGGACCAATGAAAACGCCTCCCTTAATCTTCTCTGTACTAAGTCTTTTGAATTTCTTTTGAAAGTATGTGGATGCGGGACTGTTCACTTCCAAAGCCTTCGCGATATTTTTTATGAGCCCAAGTTTGATGTGGAATGGTAGAAGCAAAACTTTATTTGGATCTACCAGAGGTTCAAATGCAACTTTCTTCATTCCAGGTGTTAATGATTTTCGTTGAGGACAACTCCTCTTCTCGTAGTGTATATATTTGGCACGACTATTCCACTCGCAGAGAAAGCAACAATACTTAGTGTAACCCATTTGTAGTCCTAATTAAATGGCGATTACCTTTAAATCACCACATATCTGTCATATACTTATGATAGTATACACCTAAGAGGATGTTCTCCATGTTTGCGTATGTTTCGTTTTTTGTGAACGGCATACGCAAGAGGTATTGAAGGCAGCATATTTCCAATGTGTAATAACACAGCCTTAAGGCTAACCTTAGAAGCGTCTATAAATAGTCGCCATTCTTCTGGAACATGCCTCATGTTCATTGCTGCCATTAGGCCATCAACATCCTTACAAACATTTCGAGTACGAAATGTTGTCACTTTCACAGAATGATCTGAAAGATTTCAGTTTTGTAGCCTCGAGGCCAAAGCTCTGCTTTAATTTTCAGCAGTTCGAGATCCCTGATAAGGTCATTAAGCTCACGTTCTGTGATCTTATGTGGTTCAGAAGAAGTTTGAGTTTGATGAACAGGTAGTGCAGCATATGTGTGGAGCCGAGTTCTTGTCCTGGTCGCCTACTTTACACCAAAAGTATAAGAAGTAGGCCTTTTTCATGGCTCGTGTTAAGGGACGCTTTCTTGAAGCTAACGTGACTTCTCCACATACGTAAGAGAAGTCATCTTAACTATTCACACAATTAAAGGGCATATTAATCTTACACGATATAAATACTCCACAAAAAGTAGGAATCTCACAGAGAACAACCGTTAACTAAGAACAAACCACCCAGTACCTAGCTGTATTCGAGGATTACTAAAATAGAGCTGAAGACTCATTTGAGGCGACAACAACTTTAGGAAAGATGTGGAGCTGCTGGAACGAGTACAGAGAAAGGCAACGAGATTAGTGAATGAAACAAAGGGTTGCTGTTACCAAGAAAGGCTTAAGTTCTGAAAATTTCAGCGTGTGATGACTAGGCATCTGAGAGTTGATCTGATCTGATTGAGGTGTATAAGGCCTTGGTTTGAGCAAGCTCAATGCTGATGAAATTCTTCCTCTTGCTCAGATCCCGCGCCTTAGGGGGCATAATTTCAAATTGAGGAAAGACAGTTATTGAATAGATATGCAGGAGCAAATATATTTTACACCAATCAATGAATGACCCGCCGGCCTTTAGTCAGCGGGTGGTTGATTGCTGGAACAAAATCCATCTATCGTTGTGGAAGTTGACAGCTTAAATAAATTCAAGGCTGAACTGGACAAACTTTTGGAATGAATGATGGGTGAAAAAGGAAGGTTTTTTTTTTTTTTTTTTTTTTTTTTTTTTGGCTGATGCTATACGAGTATAAGCTTGCTTTCTTGCATCACATGCCTCTATGAATGCTAATGGTAACTTATCACGTGATAGAGAGCGAGGCGACAGTTGCCAATCACGTGATAAGAGCGTTGTGGTACTGAAATTGGAGTGTTGCCATGCGTTTTGCCGAGAGCAGTAGTTCAAAATATAGAGTAACTCGCTAATATGAAACCCTGACTGTAATTCGAAAATAAGAGCCAATCGACAAATATTAATGTGATTTTTGTGTTCAGCAGCACGAAATTAATCAATAATGTGTATTTTCCTACATTTTACGTGTTGACCAGTGATATTGGAACTCTGAGTTTACAGTAAATCGTAACGCTGTGCGTAAGAGTAGCATATACCTCGTAATTTTCTTTCCAGGAAGATAATGTACATAAATATATAAATAAGTATATATATATATATATATATATATATATATATATACACTGTGCTGCCACTTTATTAGGTACACCTACCTAGTAGCGTGTTGAGCCTTCTTTAGATTTCAAAACAGCCTGAAATTCGTCTAGGCATGGATTGAACAAGATGCTGAAAACGTTGTGCAGGAATGGAGTACCATGCAGCCATGAGCGTCACGCAGTTCCTTGTGATTCGACGGAGGTATAGATGATACGAAGCTGCAGCGAACAGCCCTTTCCAGCTCATCCCAAAGATGTTCAATAGGATTGAGATTCGCGGACTGAGCGGGCCACTGCAGCAAAGAAAAGTCATTGTCATGTTCCTGGAACCATTCCATAGTGATTCGGACTTTGTGCACCGGGGCATTATCTTGCTTGAAGTAACCATCTGACTGAGGATAAACTGTCAACATGAACGGATGCACTTGGTCAACAACGATGTTTAGGTACGATGTGGCATTCAGATGTGAATCTATGGGTATCAGTGGACCCAACGTGTGCCATGAACACATTCCCCACACCATAATATTGCCCCCACCACCTTGCACAATAGTCGTCAGGCCGACCGGGCTAGCCAGGTGGATAAAGTTTCTGCCTCGCAGCCCAAAGGTCACGGTTTCGAATCCCGCCTCGGGCTTGGACCAATGTAAAATGCAAAAACTTTGGAAAAAATTGTAGAAGCCGATGCTCGAACAACTAACAAAAAAAAAAAAAAAAGTAGTCATTAGACGTGACGGGTGCATGGATTCATGTTGTTTTCGCCAAATTCTGAGCCGTACATCAACATGATGCACCAGGAACTTCGGCTCGTCAGACCAAGCAACTGTTTTCCAATCCTCGACAGTCCAGTGCTGGTGTTGCTGTGGCCACAGGAGGCGTGCTGTCTTGTTCTTCATTGATAACAAAGGTACGCGATGTGGCCGTCGACTGTTGTAGCCCATTTGCGACAAAGTGCGACTAGTGGTCCATTGCGATATTTTGTTTTGCGCACCAAGGTTGTATTCTCACGTGATGTGCAACATTGTGGCCCGTCTGTTTGCTTGCACAATTTTGCCCCCTTTTTATTTTTATTTATTTATTATATAATTTTTTATTTTACTTTATGCTTCTCATCCTTATTTCTTTGTCTTCTGCTGTTCTGTCTCCTGTGTGTGTGTGTGTGTGTGTGTGTGTGTGTGTGTGTGTGTGTGTGTGTGTGTGTGTGTGTGTGTGTGTGTGTGTGTGTGTGTGTGTGTGTGTGTGTGTGTGTGTGTGTGTTGTTGCCGGCTTGCACGGGGTTCTTTTGAATGGCTCGAAACGCTCTTTGGACATTCAGTACGTGACTGTTGAGGTTGGCCATGGTTCTTGCGCAGTTGTGGCCTACCTCCCCGTGGTGTAGATGAACACTGGGCAGGCTTTCCAGGTGATCGCCTGCCTGGTGACAAAACGGCCAGAAACAACTAAACAACACAACAACACACACACACTGCACGAACATAACGTTACAGATTTCTGGCCCGTTACAGTGCTCTGTAACCATCACAGTGTACAAAGACGGAGTTGAACTTTCGTTCAGGTGCCGTCCTACATAAGATACTATACATGTCTCATCAACAAGCGATTTTCTTCCACAGGAGTGCCGTTGAGAGGATGTTTTCTGTTCGTTGCACCATTCTCGATACACTCTTGAAACTGTGGTGCGTGAAAAGTTCAGGAGAACTGCCGTTTCAGAGATGCTTTGTCCAGCACGTCATGCACCTACTCCCATGCCACGTTCGAAGTCCGTTAGATCAATCCTTTTCTCCATTCTTGCTACAGTTTGTACGCTTAATTGATACTAGAAAGGTTGTTCTGCTGCATTTATATCCACAACTGTGGTTATGTGACTTGCAACGTTGTGGGACAAACTATTTGTGTACACAGCAGGGGTGTACCTAATAAAGTGGCAGCACGCACAGTATATATGCCAAATAATTTCTTCTGTTATCATTTTATTAAACTCAGAGTTTAATCAGTTCAATTCTTTTTGTGATAATTATAACATACAATTTTATTGGGTTATTCCCCTATATCTTTACGCCTACAGCTCATTTAGTAATAACCTTATCATTAACTCTCCATTTTGATTAACTTTCATATTTTTTGGGTGGGTAAAAAACAACAAACTAATATTTGCTCACCTAGTTTCTATAGGATTCCCCCTGCCTTATTACATTTTATAGTCTGCATTTAAACAATCAGAAATATTATCCGGCCAATAACATTATCTGTCCGTTTAGCTAGACAAGGTTGCCCAAACATCAAAGCAACCCTTTCCACCCTGGCATGCTCGTGTCCCGGCATGCGACTTGTCGCTTAGAAACTGGGGGAAGTCGGACACTCCGTCATGTGTCTACCTGCAGCTTCATTCAGCATACCGAACTGAATATTCCGACTTCGCGCCAGTCTACACAGACGGTTCGAAGTCAGAATCATATGTGGGATCTGCTGCTGTCTTTACAGACAGCACTATATCAGAGCAGATTCCCTCTGATGCAGCATATTTACTGCAGAGCTGCACGCTGTAGAGTTAGCCTTGGATCACATTAGTAAATGCCAATACCAACGGTTCATTTTATATTCCGACTCTCTTAGCATGTTACAGGCTTTAATATCTGTGAGATATAATCCTCATCCAGTTCTGTCTAGTATTCAGCAGAAGATTCACTTCCTCCGTAGACGTGAATATGATATCCGCTTCTGCTGGATTCCCAGCCACATTGGGATTAGGGGAAATGATTTGGCTGACGCCGCAGCCAAATCAGCAATTCCCAATAATAACCGCTGCCTGTCAGTCCCTATACAGACCAGGCAAATAATACACGAGAAGATACACTCCCAATGGCAGGATTCGTGGAATAGACAGACTGTGAATAAATTATATTATATAAAGCCTGTAATTGAACCGTGGCAGTCTAGTCTGCGCAGGAATCGTAAGGAGGAAGTTGTTCTTGCCCGGACCCGCATAGGACACAGTCATTTAACTCATTCGTTTTTGCTGAGGGCTAATGACCCTCCTATGTGTGAGTCCTGTGGCACAATTTTAACAATCCGGCTGAGCCGTATACACTCAGTCAGATTTTATCTGACAATGACCATGTGTCTGCTATTTTTAGCTTTTTGAAATCAGTAAACCATTTTACCCATATTTAAAAAATCAGCTCTTTTAATGTTTCTTGTTTACTGATATTTGCCTTTTACCGTTTATACTTGTTTTGCTACTTTGACTTGGTGACCTAATTCGTTAGGCCACTAAAAATTTTATTTTTTAATGACCAGGTTTTGGCGCATTATAGCCTTAGTCGCTGATGCGCCAATAAAACCCAACAACAAACAAACAAACAATCCGTTTAGCTGCTAACATAATCGCAGGTCATCCAATTCTATCCCTAATGAGAATAGTATTTTCTCCAATTTCAATTTAAACATTCTTGATTTTCCTTGATTGCCTTATCACATTTTATAGTCTTCATTGAAGTAATTAGAAATATTATTCGGCCAATAACATTATCTGTCCGTTTAGCTGCTAGCATAATCGCAGGTCATCTAATTCTATCCATAATGAGAATAGTATTTTCTCCAATTTCAATTTAAACATTCTTGATTTTCTCCTCAATTTCCCCAATTCTAATTCTTGAGCTAGCTGTAACAATCATTCAAGCATTTGTATTGACAATATTAGTGACTCTCTACTCAACTGAAATTCATTAATGACCTAAATTTCCCATCCATTCCACATAGTAGATATATAAGCCCATGACCCTTGACTTAGAGCTGCAGGAACTCTCTGTCTTACTAGAGGTTGTGCTTACTGATTTCACAATAACTCCATGGTTTCGGTAATTATTTTTTATCAATATTATTCTGATTGCGAGATGTATCCCGATAAGCATCATTTCAAGGCCTTCATACCTCAACAGTGTTAAAAGTCTTAAGATTGGGATAATTCTATTTATTATTTCTGAAGTATTTTAATTCATCTCCTTCTTTTGATCGTTTTTCCATGCTAGCCTAACCCAAAATGTTGATTTAGGCTCAACTTGACCTCCAAGTGGAATTTATCCTTTCAACCCAATACATGTTCCTATGTCTCAAGCAACAAATATTTAGGTGTAACATTGGATGACAGATTATCATTCTTGCCTCATGCATCAAAACTGTTAGAAGAAATCAGGAACTTCACTGACTCCGTGATTAGAATCTCTAAAAAAGAATGGAGATCGACGAATAAAACCCTTTCATTATACTATAAGACAATATTCTTACCGATAGTGTCTTATTCCGCCAGTGTATGGTTCAGAAATGTTATCAGAGTGAAAACACGTGCCAAACTGATATCCTTACAACGCTCCGTTCTTTTGGCTATCAATTGTGCTCCTAGAACAGTATCTAATAATGCTTTACTGGTGTTAGGTGGAATGATGCCCATTGACCCGTTTATTATATACAGAGCAATGACTCACTGTTTGACGAAGGGCCTTGCTACTGAAATATTGGGGATTTCCTTAGATCCAGCAAACAACTTAAAGGTAGAAAAGACCAGAATCTGGGAGGAACTTGTAAATGTGTGGCAAATCCGTTGGGATGAAAGTGAGCACGGATTGGTTACTAGGAAATTTGTTCCTAAAGTTGATTTTGTAACAAAGATTCAAGTTTTCCCGTGGTTTACACCCTATATGACCACATCTTATTTACTCACAGGTCATGGTTCCCTCCATTCGAAAGAGGACTGGAACATGATTCTTATTGTACCTGCGGAGGCTTGGACACGTGGGACCATGTACTGTTCCATTGCCTATTATACTCACAGGCCAGATTGGACCTACAAACTGCAGTTCCAGATTTCACGGAGGCTAATGTAAACATACTTGTGGAAAATAAAACTAAGTTCAAGGCATTACAGATTTTCTCCACTTTGGCTTTCAAGAAGAGAATTAAGCTGAGAGCTCAAACTGCTAGGCAATTTACTTAATAGATCTTGAAAATCTAAAGTAATAGAGGGAAATCGGCTTTTGGGGCATAGTTGCCATATTGTGATACGTCACCTAACCCAGGTCCACAGTATAAAACAACGGGTGTGATTTCTAGATCTGGTGTGACTAGGACTCTATTCACAGTGACTTCTTGGACGTGGACTTCAGGCAAAACGCGTTCGACGGCTATCTATACTATCAACAATACTGTTTGTACAAAACTGGAGACAAACTAACTTTCTGCTTTTCTGTGTTGGATATTATCTATTGGACACATCTGATCCGCTTTGGAGGCTGAAGCAAACACGTACTAATAGTGAAACTACAGCTATGATTTTGTGTAAGTTCATGGCTCTGAGGTTAAGACTTGTAAAGAATCCTTCAGCTTGGGAGAAGGCATAAAACGTAAGTTGCTATGATGGTTGCTGTTGTGTTTGCCCGAGTTAGACTTTGGTAACAACTAAATGTTTATATTGTGAATAGTGTATGTAATGTAATGTTAAAAGCTTTATTCATTTTTGGTGCTGCTCCTGGCCTTGTTTGGACTCGGCATTATTATGAGTAAACTTAATTAATTAGCGATAAATGTTAAATTGGTATAATTTAAGCATTGAGTGCCATGTTTACCTAAAAATAGGTAGTGGTACTATTATGGGTAACTATGCCACTAGGGTTTTTTTTTTTTTTTTTTTTTTTTTTGCAAGAGAGGTCTGGACAACCTGGGAGCGGGATTGCTGGCGCCCACCGGTATTGGACTACCACTGCTGGGTGCGGGTTTTTATGCACATAAGCACATATAGGATAGTAGACCCAGGCCAGTTTCATCATGCCTGGGGATGGGCACCAGGCGGCAGCTGCCCAGGTGTTGGCTGCTCCCTGGTGGCGAAGTGGCCTAGAGTTTCTACACCATCATAGAGAACAAAGGTGGAGATGGGCTATTGCCTTGGAGCCAACATGACACACACACACACAGGACGATACCAGGGGTTTCCCCCAGCTCCGCGTTGTATACTGTGGTGGGCCCCTAGTGGGACCCACCATTGCCCACACTTTGTCACGAGAGGGCAGATGAAGCACCCAGTAGATTTTTTAAGTACTCTGGCAGGCTCTGCCACCTAGTTTCCGAAGATTTCAATGGCAAGAGCCTATAAAAAAAAGGGGAGCATTGTGGTAAATTTACAGCTGAATTAGGGTATAGGTTTAATTGAGAGAGGTTAAATTTTGCGTTAAGTCAATTGAGTTACTTTATGGGCATACTCGGTAAGTTAAGTTTTAGTAGGGGTGAGACTGAAGGCTGGGGGAACAGATAGAGATAGGGAAGGCAACCTCGTTAGAATCAGTGGGGACAGGCCCCACCAGAAGAAGAGGAGGCAGGGGAGAGAGAGAGAGTGTGTGTGTGTAGAGTGTGTTTAGTGTCAAACGGCACCAGGGGTTTCCCCCATCTCCGCGTACTATACATTGTGGGTGTGAAACAGAACAGTTTAAAGGTGTATGGATTTTGTATATGTGCAGTGTCGTGTATCGTTGTTCCTCTGGTCATTTAGCCGCTGGGCCCCTAATGGGACCCAACGTTGTCCACACTCTGCTCCGTGGAGGCAGACCAGATACACCAGTATTGTAGTTATTTACTCTGGCAGGTCCTGCCACCTAATTTCCTGAGATTTCAGTGGCTAGGATCTAAAAAAAAACCGCTATAGATAGGGGTCAGCCAAAAGCAGTACTAGTTATTGGAGGTAGGGGAGAGGAGGAGCGGGAACCGGTCTCCCCTCCTGCCAGGGGATGGGGATTTAAAGTAACCTGGGTTAGGGCACCCTGTTTAGATCGCCAAATGGCGGAAGGTCAGTTCCAGGATGCGGTTCCCAACACCCCGGCTGGGGGAGGGGGACTAGAAGGTCATTCCATATGTTATATTTGTATTTGTCGTCCTTCAGTTGTATTTCCAGTTCTTCCATTTGCTAGTTTCGGTTTTGGTGAGGAATAGGTTTTACTTCTTTTTAGCCATTGCTGACTCACTGCTGGGTAAAGGCCTCTCCCAAAACCTTCCATCTTTTTCTATCCCGCGTCGTGGTTGTCCAGTTTCCTGTCACCACTGAATTGTAAAATGTTTTTGCTCTTAATTCGTGCTTTCTACAGCATCACCGCTATTGCCTAAAGTCCAGAGTTGTGAGCAATGCGTACCCGAATCTCTCGAAATCAGTTCATTATATGGAAATTCTCTTTGCTATACGGAAACTATTTGAAAATAATAATGACAGGGGAAATCAAAAAAGTGCGCTATATAGAATAATTCGTTATATGGAAGTTTGTTAAAGAGAGGTCCGAATATATATATACAGGTGTCTCAAAAATATTGATACAAACGTTTAGGGTAGGTAGGTAATATCTAAAGGAATGTGAATCGCATAGGAACACATAACCGGAACCGTCACCGTAAGTCGGTACACGGCGCTGTTCATCAATTCGCGAGAGGTAAAATTTTCTGGTTTACTCATTCAAGCAGTAGTCGCCGCACGAAGAGGATGCATCGATATACGAACTGTAAGCTGTCAGACATGCACCTAGTGTATGGATTAGCAGAGGGCCCACACGGTGTGCGCCCCCATGCGGCACAACATCGCTTCGCAATAAATGTGTGGGCAGGTATGGTCGGTGACTGCTTAGTCGGCCCATGCCTGTTATCATCCCGCATGAACTCCGCTAAATATCGGATCTTTCTTGAACATGTTCTACCAGGGTTACTTGACGATGTTCCAGCAAATGTGAGACGCAACATTTGGTTTCAACATGACGGGGCGACTGCCCATTATGGAAGGTGTGTTCGCGACCATTCGAACAGGCGTTTTGGGCGTCGATGGATTGGCCGTGGTGGACCCGTTGCCTGGCCCCCACGCTCACCTGATTTATCGAGCCTTGATTTCTTTCTGTGGGGGCCCTCAACTCTATCGTGTATGAATCGCCTGTGGAGACGGAAATGGAAATGGATCTCTTGGCGAGACTCGTCTGCGCTGCTGCTACTGTCAAAGAAACTCCAGGTGTGTTCGACCGTGTCCGCCAATCCATGCTGCGTCAGTCTCACGCATCCATCTCGTACTCCATTGTTAATATTATGTCAAATAAATGTTTGCCACTAATTACTTATTGTGTAATTTCTGCTTCTTGTGCCTCTGCTACTACTACTTTGGGTTATGGGTTCCTAGTCGATTCACATTCCTTTAGATGTTACCTACCTTCCCTAAAAGGTTGTACCAATAGTTTTGAGACACCCTGTATATTAAATGTAATTTTAAAAATTAAAATTTCAGTGGATGAAAAAAGTTTTAGTTGATGAAAAAAAGGTTTCAGTTGGTGAAAAATTAATAACTTAATACTACAATAGCTACTACTTTGCTGCTACAATAGCTACACTTGATACTTTAATAAACGGATTTAATAATAATAATAATAAAAGCGCAAAGCAGCATTAATATACTTCTTTCTCCATATACTTCTTTCTCCTCTTAGAAGAGGACTGGTCGACGGAGATTAGGAAGATAGAAGAGAGTGCAAAAAAAATAAAGGAATGACATTTTGATGTTAGATTGAGGGTAACCGTGGTATTAACAAAATTAATCCCAAGAAGAAGAAGAAGAAGAAGAAGAGACTGGCGCCTACGCGATAGCATCGAGGCCAAAACGTGTGAAATATCACAAATAGGATATGATAAACCAACCACAAAATACTATAAAATAAAACAAACAAAAATAGAAAACAGATAAAAGACGACCATTGTGTCCATCCTCGAAAGAGGGTCCTTGGACACAATAATCGTGTAAATTACTTCAATGTAATGCAAATCATCGGTACGGACAAACAACGACCGACAAAATGCCAGCCCGCCGAAGCAATAACCGCGCACCACGTAGGCCCCAACTTTAAACTAACGAAATATGTTTAAAATTTTTATATGCATGTTACTTCTACTTTTCCCATTTTTCCTTCTTTTTGCTTTTACTTCGGTCTTCGTTTATTTATTTATTTCTTCGCTCTTTTTTCCATTCTGATTCCCTTTTATTTTATTTAATGAACGTTAATAACATTTTGGTCTGAATAACATTTGTTATTCCGAGTACTTTTTTATTAACAACATTCGTATGCAAAATTTTTATAATATTTAGTTTTATTTTATTTTAACTTCTGCATTTGATTAATTTTAAAAGTTCGCAGTGGTAGTTTAGCCGGCACGATACACTGCCGCCTGCCACTTTGGAGAAGCCTGGGTTCGATTCCTGTCTGACTGGAGGAATATTTCACAGACTTCTTCAATCGGGGCTGTAATTGCCATGAAAATCGGCCTGTAAACACGCCCATTGTAGAAGCAAAAGACTTGGCTAGTATTGAGATTAGTCACCCACTGTGTTATACTGTACATACACATTGTTTAATCACAATGTATACGAGGGGGTATAATAAAGTTCGTACCCTGACCTAGCCCCTAGGTAATCGTACACCAGAGATGGAGCCCGGAATCTGAGGAAGGACGCTATGGTTAACAAAGTGGAGTATCTAGCAGTGATCAAGTTTCTGCATTTGCAGGGCAAGAAAGCTCAGGAAATTGACGAAGAAATGAAAGCTGTGTATGGGCAGAATTGTCCATCCTACAGTATGGCACTGTAAAAAAGTGAAAACGGGAGTTCCAGTACGGTCGTTCAAGTATCTTTGACGATCCAAGAGAAGGAAGGCCATCAACATCAACAGACAGTGAGACGATTGCTAAGGTTGAGTAGCTAGTGCTGAGTGACAGACGTATGAAAATCCATTTCATCGCAAATGCAGCGGGAATTAGTTATGGGTCTGCTCACAGCATTTTACATGATCATCTGCACATGTCTAAAGTCTCCGTACGATGGGTTCCAAGATTGCTGACGCCTTTGCAGAAGCAATGTCAAATGCAACGTTTTCACCAACTGTTGGATTTGTGTAATGTGGATGTTGAGAACTTTTCTGATCGGTTGGTGACAAATACTGGGTGTACCGGTATGATCGGAAGACTAAAGCCATGTCAAAGCAGTGGAGGCACACCTCCTCCCCACCTCCCAAAAAGGCAAAGACCACTCCATCTGGAAAGAAGGTAATGAACGTGTTTTGGGACAGAAAAGGGAATATCCTGACAGATTACCTACCACTTGGTTCCGCACTTATCGGAGAATACAGAATTTTTTAAAAATTTCGCGACGCTTTGAAGGTGAAAAGGCGTGGAATGTTAACGAAAGGTGTCTGTCTTCTGTCAGATTATGCACTGGCTCACACGGCCGTTGCCAGTGTTACCCGGTCCAACTTTGTTGCCCGGTGCGGCTTCAAACTACTGCAACACCCACCCTATTCTCCTAACCTAGCGCCGTCAGACTTCTTGTTTCGAGGAATGAAGAAACCATCGCGTGGACACCGCTTTGATTCGTCTCAGTCATCAATGAAGTGAAATCGTGGTTTCAGGCAAAAAGTGCGGACTTCTATGTTCAAAAAAATAAACTGATCCATAAATGGAAGAAATGTGTTACTATACATGGAGAGTACATAGAAAACGATTGAAGTTCCTGCGAAGTTTCACTTTTTTATGGCTATTATTTCTAGGTAAGGGTACGAACCTTTTATACCCCCCTCGTATGTACAGGAATATATACATTAGAGTAAACTTTAAAAGTTTATTCTGTAATGTATATATTTTTGAATAAAAATAAAATAAAATATGGACGTGGTGGGAGTGAAGTGGGAGATGACTATGAAAGGAAGCTGAATTGTTTCTCTACCAACAGCTGCAATTATCAAGTAATTATTATCTAAATAGTATATCTAGAAATATGTCAGAAAGTTTATGAGGAAAGTTCGAAAACAGTTTTCTTCTTTCTTTCTTTTTTTTTTTAATGAAATACTTCAGCTAATATATTGTCGATTTCCTGATTGATCTTAGTGCATTTATCTGTCCCTCTTACAACGGGAGATAAATAGATAAAGCTTTTTATTAATATAGATAATAAATAACAGCTTAAAAACAGCACTCACCACTTTTACCTGCTTTCTGCGTTCAACAAGAAAACTTTTCAACTGCGAGATGTAATACTGAAGGCGGCCTTGATGAAGTTACTGGAGAAAGGAGCATCAATTGCTCGCTTTTAATGCAATGCAGTGACATACGAGAAGTTTCTCTGCACCGAGGTTGTAGGTATGAAAGAATTTCAAACATTTATTTACCGTGATTTGTAATATATAATCTTCCCTTTTGACTTATAGGATCAATTTAACTGATAGCAATTTTATCATATTTTGTTACTGTATGGATAATTAGACAGATTTTATAAACTACTTTTAAGCAATTTTTCTCCTATTAAAATATTTTGATTATATGGCAATGAACAGATTTTGAACTGTTTGAAGCTTATCAAAAAGACGCACTTTTTTCTTTGTTTAATTCGGATGTAGTAATATCTTAATAGTTCTCTCGTTTTCTCTTTCTCAGCTTTCTACTTTTATGTACGCCGTATTTATGTGGGCAGACCACATAGATGTGAGATGATGGTTTTTAAGCGCATTAATCACTTATTCCACATTGTCCCATTGTGTGTTATGTCTGTAGAAATGTGTGTCCACAGGCCGATTTTCACGTTGCCTGGGTTGAAAAACCCGGAATAACTCACGAGGAGGAACACTGCTTCCTCCGCCTGAGATCGGCTAACTACAGCTTCAATTGAAGAGGATTTTAGAAATTTTTTCAGTTGTCGGCGGGAATCGAACCTAGACCTAACCGAACGAGGACAACTGGTAAAACTACTATACTGTTACGGGACAAGCGAGGGGAGTTTAATTATTTTGACTTCTGTGTTTGAGGAGAACTGGGCGACTGGCACCACGTAATGCACTCATGTAGCATCTACCTGGACCTACGTAATCAACTGTTATTGGATATAAATTTAACCACACTTAGTCCGAAAAGCAACCTGTTAAAATCAAAAGAAGCGTTTTTAGCTTTTAGCAGGTATGCCTCAGCAGTCTTCAAAAGGCGTTGGTATCATACTCCACGTCTGATCCCACAACATAGACATCCACACCAGACGTTCCTGAAACCGTTGTAATCTTCTCTCATCACCGGCCACTTTCAGAACTGAATGAACACCTAATTGGACATCTTCCACGCTGGCATGACGGCACTGAACTGATATAAATCAAACTCAGACACTTCCCGTTGGACCTTCCCAACTTTGCAGACCTCCCTTGTTCTGCACGCTTTCTTCCTTTCCCTGGCCTTTGGTGGGCTCCCAGACTAGGGGTGATTCCTACTTCTTCCTTCCCACCTCTTCTTTCCGCTGGAGGATGCCTTCTTTCCTCATCCTCCTTCTTTTCCACCACTTGTACTATCTTCCCCACTCTCTTCCCTTTTTTTTTTTTTTTTTTTTTGTCTTCGTCCAGAAAGCTCAGGCGACCCTGGCGGAGATTAGCCAGAGTATCAAAGCAGCCTGGCTCACCTCCCAGTGGTGGTGGCGGGCAACGTAGGGTTCCACTAGGGCCCCTGCGGCCAAGTAGCCAGAGACACAACAACAGAACATAACAATACTGCATAAACCAGACACCACTTTTTCCTGGCTTATGCAGTAGTTCTGCATTTCAACATAGAGTACATACGGCGCAGATGTGGGAAGCCACAGGCGGCGCCTAAGCCTAAATACTATGCCACTATTTTGATTCCTGCTACTCTTTTCCTAACAGCCCCTTGCGGGATGAAATGTTCCTGTGCAGGAAGAATTACTTTTTTTTTTTTTTTTCTTTTTAATTCCCACTCTTCCTCTTAAGCTGACACCCCGGCTGCTGCTCTCCTTACTGCGTCCGGGTGCGGGATCTCACATATTTTTTATTTTTTCCCGCGTACTGCCGTCTTCGGGCTCCCCAGACGAGGACAGACTCACTCTCTCCCTCTCTTGTTCTAAGGAGTATTTTTCCCTCCTTTCTCACAGTCAGTCCCGAATTGGGACTTCTCTGGGCTGGGAAGTTCCCTCCTCTTTTCCCCTCTTCCTCATTATCTGGAATTTAATTCCTCCCTGAGAAATTCTTTCCTCAAGGAGGAGGAAAGCTAGTAGTAGGGAAGGCATTGCCCTCTTGCGGGTAGGAACGAGTACCTGGAAGCAGTCTTCCAGGTGATTGCTGTTTCTAAAGATCACACACATAGTTTTGCTTTTATTTTTTCCCCTTTCCTGCCATTCTCTCCGTGCGGGATAAAAAGCTCCTGTGCGAGAGGAAATACTTTTTTTTCTTTTCCTCCCTTCTATTCCTCTATCTTCATCTGGCACCGGATTTTCTTGTGCAGGATCAATTTTTTTTTTTTTTTTTTTTTTTTACACTACACTGATATGACCTAATCTTAACAGGGTCTGTAAAAATTTAACACGGCAACGAGGCGGAGATGAACCTACACAGAAAAAAAAATTTCACATTTCTAACCCTTTTTCGCGATGGTATGTTACATTAATGACTAGCATCACAAATAGAAATATAAACAAAATATATTTATTAATAGTTAAGGCAAAGCTAAGTAATATTTGACAGGTGCTCTTAAAATATTCCAAAATGAGCATTTGCAACCTTTATACAACAGTTTTGGAAATACCACAATTATGGCTGAAATGTTATCAGAAGCCCTCAATTTGCTTCAGTTTATCATTTTAAATGGAAAACAAAATGAAAAGTTCACCTGGTGCAAACTAATATTTAGTTGAACCGCCTCTGGCCCTCTGACAGCAGCACACCGTCGAGGCATTGACAAGATCAATTTGTGAAGATAATCAACTGATAGTTCGTGGTACCAAACACGAATTATGAAGTTCACGAAGGGTCTTTGGTTTCTTTCTGACAACTGCAGATTCCACACGATGCCAACGGTTCTCTATAGGATTCAGGTCCGGACTGTTTCCTGACCAGCTAACAGTTGTAATGGACCGTAATTCCAACCATTTTTACAACTCTAAAAAAATGTAAACACATTACTGTCGAACCTCTAATGCAGAAATGAAGCTAAAGTAACCACAGAAGTGCCGTCTTACACTTTTCGCCTGATGACAAGGAGCAGAGTCGTCCTGAAAGATGCAATTACTTGGCAGGTTGAAATGGTCTCTAATGGTGGGCAGCAATTTGCCTTCCAATATAGCCAAGTATCCATTGACATTTACGGAACCTTTTATAAACGGCAGGTGACCTACGCTGCGATACGAAATGCACTCACATATCATTTGGCTGGTAGGAAATTTCACTGTAGATATCATGCAGTCTGGCTGGTAGTGAATGTCACTGTAGACATCATACAGTCTGGATGGTATTCTTCACCACGTCTACGGTGAATCGTTTGTCTCTCATCCGAGAGCGATGCATGTTGAATTTCTTCTCATCCGAGAAAATAACTGACTTCCACTGCTCGGAGGTCCACTGGACATGCTCCTTACACCAAATTAATCGGGCCTTTTTCATTTTTTGTGTGAGGAGGGACTTCTTCTTAGGACGGCGGGCTACAGGTCCATTTTTGAAGAGGCGTCTTCTGACTGTTACTGCACTTGCTACTACCCCTGTATGTTCTTCCCATTCTCTTTTCAGCGCAGACGAACAAGCTTTACGGTTTTTAAGGCATAAGCGCTTCAAAACGCGGTCCTGTTTTGGCATAGAGACCCTGCGTCCGGTTCTTTTTTTCCAATCAGTAGAACCAATATTCTTGAGTTTGGAAAGAAATCTACTCACTGTCGGCTGGTTACAAGACACTCTATAAGCAATATGACGGGAAGAACATCCTTCCTCACTTAAAGTAACAATAGCACTCGTTCTTCGTGACGTCAACTGCACGTAACTCGCCATCCTGTCACAAGCAAGGAATGACTGTCACTCTTGCAGAGCGTGCTTATATAGCTGAAAGTAACAGCTGATGCAGTATTACGTCATCACCTACGCGTGCCAATTTTATCTGATGCAATCTGTAAGAAATATTGCCATGTACTTGCGTTATTCGGACGACAATTACAATTTTAAATGGTGATGCACTTTCTTTGAACACCAGTGTATATTCTAGGAGCCGCCCAAACAGAAAATACAAAAAAAAAAAAAAAAATTTCGACGATAATTATTTTGTTATATGGGACTTCTGGTATTTTAAGGTTATGGTTATCAATGTTAAATTTAGGCAGAAATTAATATTTATTCAGCGCTCAAAATTATTGGCAATTTCTAGAGTATGTAGAACCGTATCGTCTAATGCAATACAAGTCCCAGCAAGCCGTCTTCCTTTAGACTTATATATAACTTATAGAACTTTTTATTTTTTAAGACAAGGAATTTCAATCACCTTCATGAATATCACAGCTGATGTAATAGTTGGTAGGACTGAGGCTAAGAAGGATATTTTGAGCCAGTTGACCAATATATGGCAACGTAGGTGGTACGCTAGTAAAACTGGAGAAGTGGCCAGACTGTTTATAGCGAGGGTTACATTTCTATTTATGAATAAAGTTAACAGTTGGTTTTTTCCTGTAATGCAATTGTCATATATCTTAACTTGCCGTTTTCACAGTGCCGTTTTAACCATTGCCGTTTCACAATGATCACCTTCCTTCCTTCCACACCGTGTGGAAACGTCATGAGTTTGAGTCGTCTTTCCTTGCCTTTCCATCTCTGCTAAATCTACTGAATATTATCCATACTTGCGTTAATTTCAAAGAGCTATATAATATAGATTTGAATAAAACTGATAACTTCACTTGGGTGTTAGAATTGGACAAGAAATAAAAATACCGCTTACTTTTAATAATAAAATTTTAAATAAATAAACATTCTTTATTGTACAGGTAAGTGTGTACAATAGTGCCTATCACGGCAACAATGCCAGGGGTTACAAAGGTTGAATTAAATAGAGCAGTATTAGGGACATACGGGACAAGGACATACCTAATTACATGAGGGCGATCAATTAAAATCATTAAACATAGGACACCAGGAATGTATTGATATTGAACTTGTCATTGTCCTTAGGCTTTATGCATTAAGATTGCATTAGTCAGTGTTGCTGCATCACAAATCGGCTCATTGATACACTTTCAGATGACATTGTTGTTCATAAGGCATTCTTGAGTGTGAATGGTTGATCAGGTTGCTTCTATACTTCTTACTGGTGACAAATTTCAGGAGGTCACCATCAATGCTCAGTAACCTGATTAGCATTTGGTTGGGCAGGAATCGATCAGATAACGTAAGCCTATTGCAAGCTTATTGGAGTTAGCGATTAGTACAGGCGTAGCTGGGGTTGGGCAATCCGACAAGCACAGCTTTCCCCAGAGGTTAGGCTGGGAGATAAGCCCAGTGTTCATTTTTGCGGTGAAGATGAGTTTTTTTTTTTTTTTTTCTTCGACCAAGAATGGTAGCCTTCTTATTTTTAGCGCATTTGTCATTTTAGTTGCTCTATTGCCAATGGGAACTCGAAGCTTATTTCAGGCCCATCTTAATAACCTTGGTGTATAAATTCCCTTTACATTGGTTGGAGGCAGCAGATGCAGGTTTCAACGCCATAAAGAATTATGAATATATACAAGACAAAATATTTGGTGTTACCAGTTAGGGATCATGAATGTTAATCAGCTGATTTTTTGTTAACTGACGAAGCCA